>NC_056744.1:1267268354-1267495854 GCF_019279795.1 Protopterus annectens
ACTGCTCACCTTGGCTGCTGTTTCCCACTGTCTTCCTAGTTCTGTTAAACTGTATATAGTTGTGTAGTGCCACGGCAAAGTACTGAGTGTCATTGCTAGCCCACAGTACTTAGAAGTCAGTAGTCTACAACTATTACCAGGAGTATGCATGTCATCTAGTGGGAATGGATAACAGAGGGTAGAGAATTTCAGCCATACAGAGAATGATATCCTGCTATTGGCAGTCAGGACTCATGGATGGTATATGTTGGTGAGAGAGGGTGCATACTAGTCTCTACCAGATTGTATGTGGGACACAGTGGTCCATAATCTCAATACTGTGGATGGGAGTAATGACACAAAGCTGAAATGTCAGAAGGTTATTAATGATATGATATGGTGGGCCTCAGTGATGACATGAATACAGTGGTGGATAGGCCTGAATATGGAGGGGACCACTTACTACTGTAAATCTCATGGATGATGACACATTCCTTTCATCACTGCATGGAGATGATGAGGGTACAGGTATCACAGCAGGTTTGTGGAGTGTTTAAACATCATGCATCTTATAGGCAGACCAGTCAGGTTAGTATACATAACCCATATGCTGTACAGCAACTTCGCACAGACTAGCTCTTGGGAGCAAGCAATGTCTGTTGTGTATGTACTCATTAGATGCATCAGATGTTCAAACTCAGGGGACTAACAACAGAGGTATATGTGTGTTGTCTGAATGCTTGTACATCTCCAAGTACCATTTGTCGACTGGGTGGTCACTATCACTTAGTTATGTAACATTTTCTGTTTTCTCAAAGCAGACCATTGTTAAAGATCTGTCATATAGGCTGATCCAGGAAAACAGGATGATGACGCCACCTATGACAGGCCAGATGATAATGCCAATGCACAGATGAAGTTACAGTGCCGGGACACATTGACTCTCTTCACCTTGGTGGTCCTACACTCATTGCCTAGGATGACAGTGTGGCCTCACTTATCCCTACTCTACAGGATGCACATCAATAGAACTTGCAAACCCTGTCAAGGAAGGGTCTGAGTGAGTACACTGTCAACCTCTCCCTCTTGGTCTGCAGTACAGTGGCAGTCCGTCATATTTCATTAGATGTTTGTAAATCCTCTGGATGGCATTTTACCAGGGGTTCCCAGTGTTGTCCAATGTCCCAGCCAACCAAAGATATAAAGGCAGCTGTAGGATTCAATCAACAAATGTGCAGGACTATAATCCAAGCCCAGTCCACAACTGTCCTAGCTAAAATGGAAATGACTGGCTTGGTACAAGACTTTGGTGAGGATATTGCCCACAGATGCCAATGCCTCAAGGAGATAATGAAGTCCAGAGACAATGTGAAGATAGGGTTTATGACAGCTGTGGTGGCACATGTTAATGCTTTATCCAGTTCCTTGTGGAGGATAGGAGGTGTCATTATTGGTTCCCTATCCTTGAATGTTGGCCATGTCCATGGCATGTGCATGCCTGATATGGATGCATATGGAGGTCATCAAAATGCAGACAGTGAACTGGTAAAAGTAGGGATAAGTTCATAGGTTCATAGGTTCATACTAGGCTATCTGCCCTAGGGCATTTATAAGCCCAGAGTTTAAGTTTGAAGGGTACTATTCCCATTATTTTGCCGTGCCTCTGTCCAGCAGTGACACTGAGGTGATCCATCTCCCATCCATTGGTCAAGATTTCTCTTGAACAGAGCCAGCGAGGTGCTCTGCCTCACATGTACCAGGATTTTGTTCCACAGCATAGGGAGTCTCTGGGTGATGAATCTGTCCCTCCAGCACGTCCTATTTATAACTGTGTTAAGGTTTAAGTCTCTTCCTCTTGTAGTTCTGATGGATTTAGATTTTTTGAGGTGGAGCATGTCCATTAATTCCGGGTTGGATATGGCCTTGTATATCAGGCACAGGTCACCTCTGAGACTGAATAGGGCTGGAGTCCCCTCAGTCAGGCAGCATACGACCTACTTTTGAGACCCTTTATCTTCTTGGTGAGGAACTTGGGCCTTTCCAATTGCTGCAGGTGTCGGGCAAGATACATCATTGTACTCAATCATTGGTCTGATGAGTGATGAGTATAGGGGAACAATGACCTCCCTTGATCTAGATGTGAATCCCTTCATGATCAGGTGGGCAATGTAGAAGGTCTTCCTAACTACTTTGGTCAACCTGGGTCCCCAGATCCCTGATAACCTCTTCTGTGCTTAGTGGATTGCCTGCTATATGGTAGCTAGGGGTAACCTTGTTTTTCCCGAAGGGTATGACTATGCATTTTCCATGGCTCTGGCACCAGTTATCCGTTTCTATGAGACCCTCTGAAGGATATCTGTGTCTGATGTGTTTTCAACTATGGCGCCCAGTTTGTAGTCATCTGCAAACTTTGTCAGCCATAATCCTCCTGTGTTTGCCTGCACTTCTGAAAAGTAGATGCCGAACAAGAGGGGCCCAGGACTGAGGACACCACGTCTGACATGGCGCCAGCCACTCTGACCCTGTGGGTTCTGTCACTTAGCCAGTTTGCAACCCATCTTGATGGGTTTACATTTAGGCTGGTGAGTTTTCAATGATACGCTTTGCAAGGTCAAGGTAGGCTGTGTGGACTGCCTTGCCCTCATCAATGGCCTTGGTGACTGTTTCAAAAAATTCAACCAAGTTTAAAAGGCATGATCTGCTCTTGACAAAGCCAAACTGGGTTGGATCCAATGTCTGTAAGTCCCCTATGTCTTTATTTATGAGTTCCATTATGATCCTCTCCATAGCTTTGCAGACCAGGCTTGTTAAGCTGATGGGGTGGTAATTTCGTTGCGTGCGCCACTCCTTGGAGTGCGTATCCTGAGGTGAGGCTAAGATTAAACAGCTGGGGACACCATCTGGTCCCATAGATGCTGTGTTTTTGCCTTGGAGAGAGCAGTTTTCACCTGAGCATTTGAGATGTGTGGGAGGCTACAATCCGCTGGGATAGATATCTCCTTTGGGGGGGGGAGAAATTTGCACTGAACCTGTCAGCCAGTATGTTGGCAATGTCTGTTGGTTCAGTGATTTTTACATCATTTTGAGCTAATTCTGAGCATATCTGGGAGTTTCGGCCTTATGATTGTCTTTTGAGGTCTAGCGACTTTTCTCTCAAAATTTGCCTTGGATGATTTTATGAGCGATCATAGTTTTTACTTATAATGATCAAGGGTGTCTTCCCTTTAAGGATTTTGCTCTATCTTGTAGTAGCTTTCTCCTTTTATTGTAGAGCTTGTTTATGGCTGGGGTCCACCAGACTGGGCGCTGCCCTATGGTGCAAAGAGTCTTTGTTTTGTTTGGGATTGCCTGATCCATGCAGTCCTGGAGGTGCTGGTAGAAGGCATTTGTAAGTGATTTACACCTCCAGTGCTGAACATTGTGTCCCCATGTTCGTGATGATGAGATCTAGTATGTTTTGTTCCATGGCATTAGAGTTTATGAACTCTAGGAACCTTTGTCCAGTGTTTTCAGGAAAGCTGTGTGAGGTTCCTGAGTTTGAGAGGGTGGCCTGTAACATGCTACAAATTGCAGAGCAGTCTTGCCTACGGTTAATTGCTCCTGGATGGTCTCCGATGCTTCGTGCGTTGCCACCAACCTGGAGGTGTGGGTATCCTTGATGAATATGGATACCGAGGTAAAACCTGATAGTGCCGGGGTGCTCTCAGGAGCCTTGAACCAGGTTTCTGTCACAGCACAGACATCGATGTTCTCCATACTGAGAAGGGCTTCGAGTGCGTGCATCTTGAGGTTGAGACTTCTGGCATTGAGCAGCATTACCCTTAGTTTATTTTCTTTTTTGTGTTCTTGGGTGGTAGGTTTAGAATTTGAGCCTTGCTAAAAACTATAAGGGGTGGCAAGAGCCTTTGCCAATATCCGGAAGCCCAGGGGTGACAGGTAATACGTAATGTGCTAGCAGGGGTGACAGGTAATAAGTAATTTGCTAGCACCGATATTAGGGGTAGTCACAATGCAGAGGTACCATGGGTGAGGTACCTTATCAACATTACCCCCAAAGCTCGCATTCAGTCAGTACTGCCACATTAGTGACTCAGGAACCTTCAGTCCAGTTACATCTGGCCACTGCAGTGGCCACCACAATGGCCTTTGTGGCTAACAATTATGGTAATATATCAAATTCAGCATGGAAAAAGTATATTTTAATTGTGATGGCCAATATAGTTAATTTATCACTCTGTAGAAGGTGTATTTTTGATTTGGTCTGGAAATATAGAAAAGTTGCATTAATTTATTTTTTGTACAATACCATTGGTTTTCTAGCTTCTAAAATGACATATTCTTTCACTAATATTAAATGAAAATGGCAATTTCTAAGAGCTAGTCACTTAAATACAAATTATGAAGAATGTGCGCATACAATTGACAAGATAATAAATAATTTTATTCATAAAGCCCCCATGACTGTTCTACTATTGTGTATCTGTGCTTACTCAAATATATGCTGTATCAATCTATATTTCCATTGATAATGATATACATACTGACTTTGGCTTTAGATGTGTAGGTGTACTTGCATATATGCAGCATGCAGGAAGTGGGGATATAGATGACATGTGTGGCATATATGGGAATCAAGGGCCCTGCCAGGATGCTGTGCAGACATTGGTTATGAGCCCATGTATGCCACATACTACATGAAAGTTAGAATGATAGACCTTCCTGTTGATGTTATACTGCCTGCAGACACTAGGGGGGGGCACATATATGCAATGTATGACACCTAGCCAATTGGACAGGTGGGTAATGTCTGGGGCTAGTAGAAAATTGCTGCAATACTATTAAGAAGTATAGTAATATTTTCTGAAAATTGCAGGCTTCAGTACATGAACCCACTGCTCTCTAGCAGTCTGTTATATTATATACTACATATTGTATTATTCATGTAGGTTACTAGACAGATGTGCTGCCATGTGTTGGTATTTTCAGCCTGAGTTTTCCTTAAGTGTAGTGCTGAATGAGCTTTACTCAGTATTTTTTCAAGACCCCTACATATCACAAGCGTTGCAGGTTGACATCCTTATGGATCCAACTCCTTTAACAGGTTATGGTGGGAAACCTAATTACCTGTTTTGCAGAAAAAAGTATTTGTGAAATAATTAATGAACTCTTCCCAGAAAACATTTTGCAGTAAAAATTCAATTAAAAAAAACATTAAATGGCAAGTACATAAAATGACAAAAAAAAAAAAATATATAGATATATATATATATATATATATATATATATATATATATATATATGTATGAAAAAGGCACAACCTTCATGAAAACCTAGAAATGGTGTTAATGTGTACATATTTATATTTTATAATAATGCAGTCAGGTCACTTAAGCTTGCATGGAATCACTGAATTAAACTCTCTTGAACATATTCAACATTTTAAACAGCCATGTCCTTTAACAGTTCATGTTAAACAGTCAGCAGAGAATCACAATCATACAAAACAAAACATTGTAGTCCGTGTGTCACTCATGTATGGGGACATTATTCATTTTCACCTCTTTCCACATTTATTGTTGAATTTGCTTTATGACTGAAAAGTTTTCTGACTGCCTTTTTAAATCTGTTTTCATATAATCAAGTTCTAACACATTTATTTATTTATTTAATTAATTTATTTATTTAAATTTGTTGACCGAGAGTGTCCAACTGGATGTAGGTCCATTTTCAGCGGAAGCCCGGGGAGAAAAGCTCCACAGTTAAAATAAACAGACAGTATATACATTGGATTACATAGTGAATAACAATTTACATAGCAATTACTTACAACATATTTACAGATGAAGAACATAGTACATCAGTAGACAACTAGAATCTTTATCTGTGACGTGCATACCAGACATTAATAAATGTTACAAGAAGAAGAAGTTTGTGCTGTATAATAAGTACTGGCTTATGAGCATCTGAGCTTGCTATAATCAAGGTAGTTAGTGGAGTGGAAAGAAAGGTAGTGGTTGGATGGGGTGGATGATATTAGATTGGGAGTTGCAAGGGCATAGCCAGCATGTTTTTAGTTGCGCTTTTAGTAAAGTTTTGAAGTGGGTGCATGATGGTATGGAGGTAATTGTGGGTGGGAGTGAGTTCCATAATTTGGCTATGGCACAAGAGAATAGTGCTTCACCAGCAGAGTTATTGGCTTTAGTGATCTGCAAGTGATTTTTGCTGCTGGATCTTAGTGGTCTGGTGGTGCGATAGCATTGGAGTAGATTCTGGAGGGATGGGACATTTGGTGGATGGTTTACTAGTTTGTGGGCGAGTGAGAGTTGATACCACTGAAGGAGGTGAGGGAGTTCAAGCCAGCCCAGTTCAGCAAGTGAGAGACAGTGGTGACTACGGTAGGATGCCCTGTGGCGAATTTGGCGATTTTGTTGTAGCAAGTCTCTAGCTTGTTTAGATCACATTGCCTTAGGTTGGTATATATTGGAGAGGCATAAAGTAGGGTGGAGATAAGGTGGGAATTTGCTATTGAAATCTTTGCTGCTTTGGTGAGAAATTGCTTATTTCTGTATAACACTCCTAGTTTTTTGTGGACTTTTTTTATAGTCATGGATATGTGAATGTCAAATTTTAGTTTATTGTCTATTTCCACTCCTAGCAATTTGGTGTGTTCAGTTGGGTATATAGTGGTGTTGTCTTTTGCCGTGATGTTAAAGTGAGAGTTGTTCTGAGTATGTTTGGTGGGTTGGAAGATGAGTAGTTTAGTTTTGTTTGGGTTGAGTATTAATCAGGCATCGGATAACCATGTTTCAACAGAGGAAAAGGATTCCTGTGTGACTTTTTGCAGTTTTGGTAGGGACTGGGCTGAGCAGATGATGGTCGAGTCATCTGCGTATTGTATGAGTGTGCCATGTTTGGTGGCAGAGGCTAGATTATTGGTGTAAACAGAGAAGAGTAGGGGTCCAAGGATGGATCCTTGGGGAACCCCTATGGAGACAGGTAGTTGGGGAGATATGTCATTCTGCCATACAACGGATTGTTGGCGGTCAGACAGGTAACTCTGAAACCAGTTGGTGACCGATTGTGAGAAGGATAGGTTATTGAGGACAGAGATAAGTTGTTTGTGTGGGACCATGTCAAATGCTTTAGGTAGGTCTAGGAAAGTATCCGAGGAGAGATAGCCATTGTTTTTATGCTGAAGGATAGTGTTAGTAAAGGAGAGTAAGGCAGTGGTGGTGCTATGGTTTGGTCGGAAACCATGCTGAGTACTGGAAAGGAGGTTGTTAGTAAGGAGGTAGTCTGAGACCTGAGAGTGTATGCATCTCTCTAGTATTTTGGAGAGTGGAGAGAGAATAGCTATGGGGCGGAAATTGGTTAGTTCTGTGAAGGGTCCGCCTTTGTGGAGGGGAATTATATGTGATACTTTCCACAGAGTGGGAACATAACTTTCTGACAGAGATCGGTTAATCAAGATGGATACTGGGTAGGCCAGAGCATCAGCTGCGATTTGTAGGTATTCACTTGGGAGGCTGTCTGCTGTTAATTTGCTAATTTAAACACATAGCCTGAATGATGACTTCAGGCATAAAATAAATGACTTGAAGAATGCTCTGGCTTTCCTTGGTACACACTGTAACATTTTGTTAAACTCTTGCCATCATTTGTTACAATTTATTGAATATATAGATAGTTTCATTTTTTTTTTGGTCTAAATATAATATCATGAATTCTTTAAAAATTGTGGATTTTGTGTGAATATCAAGATGAAAATTGTAGAAAATGCAGAAAAGAAACTGCAAGTGAAATTTTCCTGCAGTCCTGGCAATGTCATAGAAGCCATGCATGTTGGTGGCCTTCTCCCCTGCTACATTATAGAAAAAGACATCCTCATCCACATATGGCAACAATTTATTGAGTAATTTCTGAGTATTATACAAGGTGATGCCTACAATATACTCACTGTGTACCCTGTCTACCTTGGAAAGGTTCTGCTTGGTAGATTGGTAAGTACTACACATGTCTTGGTATCCACAGGTATGGGAAGTGCACACCTTCCTCCTGTTCTAGTTTGCAAGCCTCACAGGTCAGCAAATGCCCCTATAATATCTCAGTCCAATGTCCCAGAAGCTGCTGGTCCATCAGTTGTTGAGATGCTATGCTGTATTGGAATTCTTAGTGGTCATGCAATTCAACTCACTTGAACCAGATGTTCCCTAGCTGTGCCTACATTCATCAGCAGTGAAAGTCACTGCTGCTTGTATCACTCAGCTAGCTGCAGCTCTGTATGTTTTGCTGTACTCTTTGCCTTTATACTCAGCACAAGTGCTTCTGCAGTTGTATGTCTGATGACTAAGTGTACTGCCTGCTTTCAACTGCCCTTATCTGCATCTCATTAAGTATTGACTGGATTGCACTTCTTTATTTGCATAGCATTATATGCTCATTTACAGTCTGTATCCTCTGCACCAGCTCTACCTAGTTGCAGGATTGTGCTTTTTGACACAATCTCACACTATTTTATGCAGCCTGGCAGTGGGATCATACAATTCACCACAGCAGTAATAGTTACGTAGTTTATACAATTCTCATATCCACTTGATGAAATACAGTAGACGACTGCTTCTAGGTCACAATAGAGAGGAGTGAGAATTAGAAGCCACCATGATGAGAGTGAACCTGCTTTGCAGGAGCATTTTTCAGATGTCATGCAACTACTGACAGTGATATACAGACAGAATCTTTAATACTTGCTTTCTGTTCCTCACTTTGAATATATCACTCATTTGGATTATTTATCAAGCATCATACAACTCTAGCTATGTATCTATGTGAAGTCTTACTGTTCATTTATAAGTCTGTCATATTTATATAACTGCATCTTATTGTTTTTCCTTTTCTACTGTGCATATCTTGATGTATAACTATTGTATCATGATTGTATGTGTGCAGCTATTCTCCATGGGCTACAAGAAAAAAACGGCCACTGCCCAGTAGAACTGTCCTACTAAATAAGAGCAAATAAAATAAAATATTGCTTACACCATTATTATTTTTAAATTAATAATAATAATAATAATAATAATAATAATAATAATAATAATAATATTGTCATGTAAATGTCCCAACATATCCTTGTTCAGCTGGGTTATCTGTATACAAAATATAAGGGCTGAAATCTACCATGGCGATGCTAGCCTATGCTTCTTAAGATCCTCACAGATGAATAGCCTATCAAGTGCCTGTAAATCTATGAACCTTTAACATAAAATAAATGAGAAATCAAATCCATCAGTGTGTTTATATACAGTACAAGATATAACAACTCCTGTTTTATATGAGACTGCCTTTTTTGAAAGTACAGAATAATACTTCAAATATAGTGTTGAGAATAGCTCCCCACAGTAACATGTTTACAATACTTATACATCAAGCTATACACAGTAGAAAGGGCATAAACACAGCTGGCATAATTGCTAAAGTCTTCACCTCCCATGCACAAGGTACAAGTTTTGATCCTGACCTTCAGGCAGTGCCTGTTTGGAGTTTTCATGTTCTCCCTGTATCTCTGTGGGGTTCCTCCCACCTCCCAAAAACATGCTAGGTGTTTCTACCTAAATCTCATCCAAAAATTGAGTTATGGGCAGCAGCACAGATTCTAGGTGATACCTATCAACGAAAGAGTTGTATAAACTAACAGGGAATAAACTGTAGTGTGCAGTATCTGAAGATGAGAGAAGGTAGATCACAGACTGCACCCTATGTCAGGCCTAGCAGCTCAACAATGTAAAAATTGGCTGTGTTGACAAATGTTGCAAACAGTGAGCATAAGTTGTTGAGGAACAGGCCAACTCTGACCTAGGTCAGGGACCCATGCTAATGGTAGGTGAGATCTATGTGTCCTTATTAGCCATTGTGTGCCTGCCATTTTGGCCAGCAGCCCTGGGTGAATAAGGCATTACCTGGCTGGTATCCCATTGCCTAGCTTGGGTTACCTGTTATAGATATTTTGAACAAAAAGCTGGATGTAAAATCAATCAACCTGGAAAACATGAACTACAGATTGCTACACTCAATACAGGTTCACTGACAGTATACAGCTTGGAAGTTGATGTCAGGATGGTAAGGGAAGAGGCTGGACATCCACTGTATCAAGGAGACAAATAAGAAGAGGCAGCAAAGCCACTTGGCTTGAGATCATGAGTCTACTACTCAGAAAAAGCACTTTCTAAAAATGCTGTAGGAATTGAGATCAGGGAGAAGCTTCACAGGACAGTGAAGATAGCGTGGGTTGTCATTAGACTTAGTCACACACTCATGGCATTCAGAATATAGGGTATGTCTAGCACACTGTTCAAAATCTTAGCATATGCCCCACAGCAGGTTTGTAGTGAGGAAATTAGTCCATTCAGGGTGCAGTTGCAGGATGTACTTGACAAAGAAGGACAACATGAGATGGTGTTGATAATGGTGTACCTGAATGCACATATTCGGATAGACAGAACAGAACAGAATAGGATAACTGCCTGTGTCCACATGGGTGGCAACAGACACAAAGGAGAGGCTATTATAGACTTCTGTAAGGCAAATAATTTGATGGGGACCAACACATTGTTCAGCAAGAGAGACAGTCACAAGATCGCATACAAGAGTGGCCAACATGCAACTTGGGTAGACTTCCTCCTCATAAGGAATGGTCGCTGGGGTAAAATCAGCAATTGTAAAGTCATCCTCATTGAAACAGTTGGCCTACAGCATAAAACACCAGTTTCTTCAATCAACTACAAGACAGAGAAGGCTTTAAGGTCAACAGAGACTAGGCTGAAGACCTGGAAGTTGATCCAACAGAACGCATATGAGTTCAAGGAATTACTAGAGAAGGAAGAAGAGGAAATACATGCAGTTGAAGAAGAAGTAGAAGAAGAAGAATGGCAGCACCTCCAAACAGCATGTGAGAGGACTATAGAGCAGATAGGTATCTTGAGTCCTATATTTAAATAAGGTACATATAGAAAGCTGGTGCTGGAATGCAGAAGTCCAGGAAATCATCAAAAGAATGAAGGAGTGCAGGAAGATGTAACAGACAGAAAGATCTCATTAGGCTAAGACAGAATACTGGTTTGCTAGCAAAGACGCTAAGATAGCAGTTGCAATAGCAAAGAACAAGGCATCAGAGGCACTCTACCTGCTTATAAATAGTGGCTCAGTGGATGGCACAAAGAAACTCCATTAGGATGCAAGGCAAAGTCTGAGAGATAAACATAGTTATCAGACACCATTCATAAGAGATTTTATTTTATTTATTTTTATTTTATTTTACATTTGCTGGCCGGGCTAGTCTAACTGGATACATGTCCATTTTCAGTAGAGGCCCAGGGAGATAAGCTCCATGAGACCAAAAACAAAACATCTCATATACAAACAAAAATCACATAAACAACTATTCATATGTACAATGTATGTTGTAGGTATAGTACAGATATTATCAAAGAGGGTAGACATTCAAACATAGTACAAAGAAATGCAGGTACAATACAAAAAATGCAGGATAATACATAATATAGAAAAAAAAGACAGGTTATAATATAATTATGTTAATAAAAAAAAGTTGTCACAAACATAAGTTTCAGAAGATGGAAGTAATTGTATATAGTAGGACAAGGGTGTGTTGTATTAAGGAAAATAGGACTTGATTAATGGCAAAAAGAGGATAGGCAGAAGCAAGATTAGACAAACAAGTTGCTTAGTCAGGCTTCGTACAGGGGCACAGCCAGTGTGTTTTGAGGAAGAGTTTTAGTTTGCTTTTGAAAAGTGATATAGAGGGAAGTGAGGAGAGTTCACTGGGAAGTAGGTTCCAGAATTTTCCAACAGTATTAGAGAAGAGAGAGTCCCCAGCTCTGTTGTTTGATTTTGAAATATCTACAAGAAGTTTATGTGATGATCGTAGGGTCTTCAAACTGGTATAGGGGATGATGAAGGTAGATAGTACAGGAGTATTGGTAGGCTGGTAAAGGGTCTTATGGGCAATGGTCAGTTAGTGGAATTTAAGCTGATTTTGCAGTTCAAGCCATCCCAGCTGCTTTAGATTATAACAATGGTGGGTTCTGAAAGGGTTTCCTGTAGCAAATCTGGCTATGTTATTGTAGCAATGTTCCATTTTATTGAGGTTGTTTTTAGATAGATTTGTATATATGGGTGAGGCATAGAGGAGAATAGAGATTAGATGAGTGTGAGCAATAGTTATTCTAGCTGAAGGAGAAAGGAAGGGTTTGATCCTGTAGAGAGAGCCCAGTTTTCTGTTAACAGTTTTTAGAGTATTATTGATATGGATGTCGAAATTGAGGTTGTCTATGGTGATACCTAGTAATTTGGTTATAGGTTCTGTTGCTACGAGAGTACTGTTATTGGATGTAACAGTGAAATCTATTGGGCAGGACTTACGAGTAGGAGTAAAAAGGAGGAGTTTAGTTTTTTGGGGGTTAAGGAGGAGACAGCGCTGAGTAAACCATTGTTCAACTGTATTAAACACTTTTTGGGTAAGGAAGTGAAGTTTAGATTTGGTTGTGGATGAGCATATAAGAGGGGAATCGTCTGCGTATTGGATGCATGTAGCTTGGGGGATTGCTAGGTGAAGGTCATTGATAAATATAAAGAAGAGTAAGGGTCCTAATATGGATCCTTGAGGGACACCAAGGTTAACAGGCAGGTGAGTAGATAGATCATTGTGCCAAAGCACAGCTTGTTGTCTGTTATCTAAGTAGGACTTGCACCATTTTATAGCAAGCTCATCTAGTGACAGGGTTTTTAAGGATATTTAAAAGTATCTGGTGATTTACCATATCGAATGCCTTGGACAGATCAATAAACAATGCAGAGGAAAGCATATTGTGGTTGCGGTTTTTGTTGATACAGTCAGTAAAAGAGAGGAGGGCAGTAGTAGTGCTGTGGAAGGTCTGAAACCATGTTGACAGTTAGATAGTAAATTATTTTGGATTAGGTGGTCTAGCATTTGCCTGTGGATACATTTTCCATGATCTTTGCCAAAGGAGAAAGCAAGGCTATGGGACAGTAGTTGGAGAATTCAGTAGAGCTTCAGCCTTTATGTAAGGGGATAATATGGGAGACTTTCCAGATACTAGGGATGTGTTCTTCACTGATGGTTCTATTGATCAAGATGGAAATGGGATAGGTGATGGATTTGGCTGCTTTTTATAGATATTCAGCAGGTAGTTGGTCGGCTGAAGGAGAGGATGATTTCAGTTTTTGGATAAGGGTAAGAATATATGTTGTTGGAACTGGTTGGAAGCGAAATGGAGTGGGTTGGGTAGAGTTAGAGTTAGCTATAGGAAAGCCATGAGGTGATAACTGACTGGCAACTGTTTGAATGGCTTCAGTGAAAAAGGTATTAAAGGCATTGGCAGTTTGCTTGGGATTTTCCTGGTCTGTGCCTTGTGGGTTTGGTGTGATAGATTGACATGGGTGTAGTAGTTGGTTAATACTCACCCAGAACGTTTGTGGTTTATTATGGTAAGTCTGCTGGAATTGTAGGTAGTAGTTTCTTTTGTCAGAGAGTATAGCTTTTTTAGTGTCATTTCTCAGCTTTCTGAAATTGTGTTAGTCTTCTAGGTTTTGAGTCATTCGCCATTTATTCCATTGTTTATTTCTGAGATGGATTTTTTTTGCTTGGTTTCTTTTGAAAGTCATGGGGCAGATTTAGTTCTGATTCTGATAGAGCGGGTTGGAGCATGGTGGTCAAGTACAGCTAGGAAGTTAGCATTAAAGTATTTAACAGCTTCCTCCAATGGGAGGTGTTTTAAGGGAGACCAGTTACATGCTTTGGGTTCACTTTGGAAGAGATTGAGGTTAAAGTTTTTTCTTGGTTCTAGTTGTCCTATAAATGGTTGGAATGGGAAGATTGGTCTTATGCCTGATGATGTAGGTGGAGTGGTCACCTACATCATCAGGGAGGGTTCCAGCTTCATAAGTGTAGGGAAGATTATTTATGAGAATCCAGTCTAAGGTACTTTCTTTCTTATTAGGCTTGTTTATACTGGTAGGGGAGGTAATGGTTTGAGAAAAATTAAATAGGTTAATATGGGTGACTACTGCTGCAACACTTCCAATCAATGTTAAAATCCCCTAGGATTATGGTTTCTTGGGGAAAGTTTTGAGATAACCAGCAAAGGATATCTTCTGTGGTGGCACTGTTATTGCCAGGAGGTAGATAGATACAGATAATATAAATGGATTTGGCAGTGTTGATTTGAAGTTTGGAAATAAGAATTTCAGTGTTAGAGTCTTGAGGTGGTTTATAGACATAAGTAGTAATTTGTAGGCCTGATTTAAATAAGATAGCAATCCCACCACCCTTCTTAGCTACACGGTCAAGTCGTAATATATTATAGCCGTGTGGGATGACTTCATTGTCTTTAGTAACAGGTTTTAACCAGGTTTCCGTTAAGCATAGAATGTCAAAGGAGTAGACTTCCAGGAGAGAATGGAGTCGTGCAAGTTTATTAGTACTATGTACATTTAGGTGAGCTATTAAGAGTGAGTTTGGTGGTTTGGTAAGGGGATGAAAAGGAGAGGGATTGGGGTTGAGGAGTTGAGTGGCAGTAGTAGTTGTTGGGCCTGGGTTTGGATGAATGTCTCCATCTTTTAAAGAGAGGAGTTGTATTTGAAATCTAGGATTTGGGGATTTGCAGTATAGGTTTAGAGATTGCCTAGGATTGAGAGAGTTATGTCTAATGTGGGCTATTCTATGATATTTAGGCAGTAGATAGTTGGATGTAGATGTTATATTAACATGCTTAGTGTGTATAGGTAGAGAAGGAGAGGTGGTTATCTTATTGGGGTATTGAAGGTGTGGATATAAGGGGTGTTCATAGGAGGTAAGCAGGTAGGCTTAAGTTAAATGAGGTAGAAGTATGAGTACGAGTAACAGCTGTAAGTGGGCTGAGGTAGGTAGTTTGTACATTTGGATGGGTTAGTTGTTAGGTCTTTGTTATATGTATGGAAGTATAGTAGATGTAGATAGGGGGAGGTGGAGTGTGTGGTAGGAGCGGTAGGGAGTGGTAGGTGAAAGGAGGGAATAGGTGATTGCTGGCAAATCTTAATGTTCTTAGTGATTGGTGGGAAGGGGGGAAGGGCTGTGGTTAAGTAGTATAAGAGTAGGACCTCTGGGGGTGGGTGGAAATTAGGGATAGGGTAGGGGAGCGGAGTGAGCCTGCAGGGTGAATGGAGCAGGGCAAGAGCAAAAGAGGTGAGTACAGCAGAGAGTGTATCAGCCACTGCTGTTCAAACAAGCAAGGCAAGAAATTATTCAGTGTAAATAACAGACTTACTGTTAGTCTGGGCTTTTGGGATGATGGGACTGTGTATTTAAACAGGTTTAGGGATAGAGGGTATGAGTAGTTGACTAATCTACCTGTATTTAGTATGGGGAAAAAAATTAAAAACTTCAGGATAATAAATGTTGTCCGGCTATATAAAGTTATAATGATAGATGCTGCCACCTAGTGGTTGAAGTAGATAACCTGAGGGATTAGCAAGAGCAGCTTCTGTAATACTTATTAAGGTTAAGTCAGGACTGGAGGGGGGAGAGTGGCCAAGGGTCTGCAATAAGCTGCTTAACATGCTCACTCGGGAAGGCAGGCTAGTACATATAGGTAGTACAAAATAATATATTGTTCAGTTAATTAGCCTTAAGCTACATACATTGGTAAGGTTCTGAATTTGGGGATTCCTCTCTGTGGTAACTTTCTGTGAAGCCAGGCTAGCAGGTAAAGTTCAGAGAAGTCTCCTGGGTTACACAGGAGGAAAATCTGTTTACTTGGATGACAGGGAGGGACCACCAGAGGACAGTTATCTGTAAGAGAGAGAGAGAGACACACAAAGTGTTAGATAATCTAGCAGATGCAGGGAAGGGGTAGAGAGTTAAGGCAGAAATATTGCTTTATGCAGAGGAGGAAAGTGTTAGTAAGGTTGTACAGGAGGTAGAGATAGTCTAGGGATAGATGTAGAGAAATAGTATGAGAACAGGGAGAGTATATGTTGATTAGTAAAAAGTAGAGAGCAAGTCATTTAAATATCTTATTCAATGCAAGTAAGCAGTGTAAACATTCATATCAATAAAGCAATCATTGTATAGCATAATACAAGTTCCAACAACATGCTCACAAGTCTACAGGATATTAAAGGCAGATGGAAGGAGTACTTACATTAACTTCTGAATGAAGAAGAGCCCACAAAAGCTGTGCTGCCCCAGACATAACCTATGATGAAAAAAGAAAACAAGCCTACACTAGAAGAAGTAAGAACAGCAGCAAGGATAATGAAGTCAGGGAAGGCAGCCGACTCAGATGAGGTCATAGCAGTTATGATAAAGATGTTGTGTGAGATAGGGAAGGAATGTCTCAGGCTATGTACGAGGACCCAGTGATTCAAGTACAGACTTTGGTTTTATAGAGGGGTTCCCAGTTGTAGTGGGTGTGCATCACTGTTCAGCTATGAGCTTACTGCTGTTCATTCTAGCAATGGACTGCATTAGCAAATAGGTTGGAGGGGTCAGATCAATAAAGTTGTTATATACAGACAGTGTGACTTTATAGGCAGACTCTGAGCAAGAACTTCAGCAAAGGAAGAGGGAAAGAATGCATAACTGAAGGTGCATAGGATGAAATTGGATATCAATACAACAATTGTAATGGCAAATGGGGAAATCAGAATTAGCTGAAAGTTGATAGAAGGGAAAATAGTGGAACAAGTTAGCTTCATTTATGTTGGAGGGATGGCTGAGGAGAAGGGAAGTCTGGATGGGGAGAGCAAACCTAGATTCAGAGGCATTGCAGCCAATTGTCACAGAGTGGCAGGGGTAAGGTATGATGAAAGGATGACAAGGAAGCTGAAAAATAAGGGGGACAAAACAGGGGTGCAAGCAGTTTTATGAGGTGGTGCAGAAACCTGGGCAGTGACATCAGAGCAGTTGAGAAAGTTAGAGGTGATGGAGATGAAGTACTTGAAATGGGTGGTCAGCTGGACACTGTGGGACAGGATATTGAAGCAGGAGCCTAAGTACATGCAGCTGCAGAGAAGGTCAATGAGAGTAGATTACTGTGGTTCAGGCACATGTGCAGGAAAGCAGAAGACAATCTGGTGAAGATGATTTGAAACAGACAGAAAGGAGGCAAGAGAGTCAGCCAAAGAGATGGATGAATTATGTGAGAGAAGACCTGTGGCAGTCAGGCATGACTGTCGAAGAAGTGTGGAAAGTAGCACTAAATCAAGCGAGATGGTGACGGCTGACAAGACATTCAGACCCCGTGCAGAAAATGGGGAGAATGTGGGGTGATGTGGTGATGATCTTCAACAATTATTTGTTTACACACCACACCAAAGAAAATTCTTAACACAAGTAATAACACCACAAGGCTTTCTGTTTCAGCATACCTCAGTCTTCAGACAATATTTCCATCCTTTTTCTTTCTTATCACAGCCTATTTTCAGTACAAACAATGTAGATCCTACAAGGCATTACAGATGGTAAATGCTATACAGGATAATTAGTATGGGAGAAAGGATAGATCAGAACAGCTTGATTTTGACAAAAAGGTACATCTGACTGTAATGTATTCTAGTAAGATAGGATGATAACATTTGTTTTCGGCACGAGCATCAAAATAGTGTTTACAATAGTATGGGCTACAAACTAGAATGTTCTTTGCAGTGGGGAAGAGAAGAAAGAGAAATAAAAGTTGGGAGAAGTATAGAAAGAGTATGACCTGAGAGGAGTTTTAACTAATGTGTAATAAAATAATAAAATAGTCCCAACAGTATTGTTTAAGAGTGGACAAAGAATTGTATAAAATATAGGTATACAGATAAATAGTTGGATGGAAAGCTAGAAGTAGAGAGATGGTATGGGAAAGTGTAGAACCCTGCAAGACTCGTTGTAACAAACCCTGGTTAGGAAATAGATGTCTTAAGGCAGCTAAAAGAATGCAACCAGTAATTTTTGTATTTGAATAGTATACCTTACTAAGCATATGTATACTTAACTAGCTATTTTTTTTACCTAGACTATATGATTGTATTAGTGAAATGTATAATATGTATTTTTCATTTTGTGCATGTATCTGAGATTGAATCAGCATTGGTATCTGCACGTTGCATATGTATCATACTGTTATTTATAAATGTGGAGCTTTTATCCCTGGGCCTGCGCTGAAAAAGGGCATTTAGTCTAGTCGGATTTTTCCGGTAAACAAATGTAAAAAAAAAAAAAAAAAAGTTTATTAACTGCTTTTAAAAACAGAAATTAAATCTTCAAAATGGGCTTAACCACCCAGCTTACATTGACACTATTAATGCATGTACAGTGTAAAGCTTGAAAGCAGTGTCTGCAAAGATGTAATCTCTGCAGCGTCACATTCAATTTATTTGAGAAGAGCAATCCAGATCCAGGATAGGGAATTGGAGGTTGCTGCCTTCAGTGCAAGTGTTTAGGGATGTGACTGGCAGGATCTGACAGGGCAGAAGTAAATTGCCAGCATTCAGTTAGAAAGCTGCAAAGATACTAGTGCTTCAAAAATTATCAGTGCCAATATTGCATTCTCAGTGTATGTCACTAATTGTAGCAAATGATCAGTTTGCTACAGTTACCGGAGAAGAGAAGACTTTTAACTTTTGATCCCCAACTCTCAGAACACCTTCATTTGTTGGTGTTTCAACTTTGAGTTGATGGGGTGCCAGCTTGGGGAACTGCACAAGTCACCAGGTGAGCTAATTCCAGTGCTAGAAAAGAGCGAAGATCAGGTGCTGTTTATCCAAATCTGGCAGGGGCTGATGCACTTAATACACTTCATGTTAACATCCAAATCATAAGAAAGAAAGCAAGAAGGAAAGGAAAGAAAAGCACGGAAATACTGTTTGACGACTGATTTGTGCTGAAACAAATAGAATTGTAGGCCTTTGCCCTACTTATTTTTAGTCTTGGCTGTATTAACAAAGTCTTCTCAATATTTCTGTAACTTCTTTTCAGCTCTCATCTAGCCTTTCTGCTTCCTGAGACCAATCCTATCATGCTGTCCTATCTAGAATCCTGGACCTCTGTCCTGTTACACAAACCCCATATCTCTACCACCATATATTATATATTACTAGACCTACCAATCCTCCTGGTACATATCTCTTCATTAGTATTAACAAATATATCTTAATTTCACATTCTTCCATAACTCAAATTACATGATTCACTGCTAAACTTTTGTGTCTTAACAATATACAGCTATACTATTTAATTTCTAGTGAAATAATTACCTTATAGTCTTATAATGCATATAGAAAACACTATTTTTCTGCTATAAAAACACTGATCAGGGTAAACATTACTTTCTGCAGTTTTGTTATGCGATGACCTTATCTCTAAAATTGTAAATATATAAGTGCAATTATATATGTACTTGTCATGGAGATTTTTCTCCCTGGGCCTCCAGTGAGAATGGGTTTTGTCCAGTCAGACTCCCCCGTGTAAACAAAGACACATAAGTGACTATATATATATATATATATATATATATATATATATATATATATATATATATATATAAAGGGCAACAGCTTGACATGGATGATATAAAATGCCCAAGTTCAAGCAAAACTGTGAGAAGAAGAATAATGTGTCATTTGTTTTTCACTAGAAAGCAATACTTACAAGAGATGATCAATGCATATATGACTTATTTGAGGCGTAAAACCAACGTCTGTGAGTCTGATGATTTACATGAGTCAATGTCACAAAATCATGTGTGGTATAAGAGAAGACAGGAAGAGAAATAAGCTTCTGTCTGAGATGAATTTAATGTTTAGCAAACTTTTAATTTGTGCAGAGCAACATAGTTAACTAGTATTTAAATGGAAGTGCTTGCTGGGACACTCTTCTGAATTTTACCTCCAGAGTGACAGTCAAAGCAAAATCAACACACACACACACACACACACACACATACTGTATATATAACTAAATAAATAAATAGGGGAAAAGTCCAACAATTAAGGACACCTTTTAAAGACTGGAAATTGTAAATAATTTCTAGTTCAAGTATAGATGGAGCAGAAATCTGGAAACAAATTAAGGGCATCCTTTCAAAATCTTGACAGCTAGAGATTTGGATGTGTATGGATGTGGAAAGTCAGTGAGAACTGTATAGGTACATAAGTAATTACTATGCATTTGTTCCAAGAGACCACTGAAAAGCCTTGCCAATTTTCCCCAGAACACTGTCTAGGTTTCTTGTTCAGAGTCACAAAGTAGACAAATGAAGTTTGAGGGAATCAAAAGCTGGACCACAGAAATTAACAAGTAGTGTAATCTCTGTAAATAGTCTGTTTGTAATATGTAATGCTGGTATTATGTAATGCTGTATCTGCTTACCCTTGGAGCTTTTCTTTCCGGGCCTCCGCTGAAAATGGACATGCATCCAGTCGGACTATCCTGGTCAACAAATGTAAAATTAAATAAATAAATAAAATAACAGATGCCTAATTCAGTAGAAGCCACTTAATGCTAGATGCCATTATCATCATCATGGCAATAAAAGGCCAGCTGTTATAATGTGATCAAATAAATTGTTTTTACAAGATTGTAAGTCTAGAATGAAGGGTCAAAAACATGACAATATAAACAGTAATTTGGTCAATATCCATCTGACCAGTGTATCTCAAAGAATAATTTGGCAGTGTTGTAGACTGAGGTGTTGGGACTGTGTGTGAAATGTCAGCACTGAACACAGAAATAAATAAATAAAAATAAATAAAAAGTCCATTAAAAACACACAAATAATCATTTTAATGAAATAAAAATCTGCTAGTAATGGCTTTCGGCTCAGTCATTAACACAAGGCTCCTTCAGATGGAGAGTACTCAATTAAAAATCAGTATTTAAGACTTGCAAAAAGTTCACGACACAAAGCTTTAACCCTTTTCCCTTTAAATACTTAATAACATTTTCACTGTTATTTAAGCCAGGGAGGTAGCAAGCATTTGACTTCACTTGCCATGTATATTCCAATTACCCCAATTCTTCCTCAGCATTAAACAGCAATTCAGCATGGTTAATAGCATTTAACACCAAAAACTTAAAATCAGTTTTGCATGCTCCATTGTTATAATGTCTACTTAAAGCCTTTCTATTGTCATTAATAGAAACAGCATATTTGTGTTCATAAATCATTTTTTACAACTCATGGGATGTCCTATGTATATAAAATGCCAAACAAGAGACACAAAAAGCAAGATAAACTACAAATTTAGACTTACAAGAGTAAATGCTATTTATACTACCTTTACAATTATTTATAACACTATCTGAACCCTCAGTGTATAAAACGTTACACATATTGCAGTTAAAACACTTTGTCGCACCTTTTTTTTCCACTTTGAATCTTGGGTATATTTAGTTTGGCCTGAAAATAATTTTTGAAACTTTTTGCCCTTCTTTGTGTATATGTAGGACGTTCACCAATAACATTTAAAATTTCAACATTTCCACCAAAAATCTTCCAGTTGTTGTTAAGAATATTTTTATAGCACCTGAATCAACACTATTAACAATGGGCATCCTGACTTCCTTAGCTTGATTGTTTCTCGCTAAATTATTTTTAACTTCCTGATTTGTTCCCTTTCTATAAGAGCTAACTTGAGTAAAAGAATTTAACACCAAGTCTCTAGGATATTTTCTGTTCACCAATTTATCACAAAAAATTAGACCTTCATTTAAAAAATCTTCGTCTCACATAGTCAAATTAGTAATCCTTGAAAGCTGTCCCTTAACAATATTTTCTTTTGTCTTTTTGGGATGTATACTATTATAATGTAGATATGCACTGTGAAGATTTTATTATGTATTTAAAGTGAAAAGGGTTATAGCATTAAGCTTTGTGTCATGTGATCTTTTTGGAGATCTTAAATAGTGATTTTAATTGAGTACTTTCAGTCTGAAGAAGTCTTGTGTTAATGTTTGATATGAAAGCACTTGCTGGAAGATTTTTATTTTTATAGCATTAAGCTTTGTGTCATGTGATCTTTTTGGAGATCTTAAATAGTGATTTTTAATTGAGTACTTTCAGTCTGAAGAAGTCTTGTGTTAATGTTTGATATGAAAGCACTTGCTGGAAGATTTTTATTTCATTAAAGTGGTTGTTTGTGATGCGGGGAAGAGGTCGCAAAGCAGAGGGTTGTTTATGTTAAAATTAACTTAGTGAGGAACAAGAGCATTGCCAGGAGTCCTTAAAATGATCTTTTAGTTGATGTTTGAAAGTGGGCAGGTTGTTATTGATTCTTAGTGGTAGAAATAGTTTGGGAATGTGGATGAAATAAAGGCCTCCCCTGCTGAGTTATTAGCTTTGTGAGTGGATTGTTGAATGTAGGCTTCTGGGTTCGAAGGATACTTTTTAGGCTGGACAGTTTTAACGTTTATGTATAAGATCATGGGTGACAACTAGTTATCAGTAGCTGAGGTGAAGATGTAATTATATTTATTTATTTATTTATTTTTGAGGGTAGTGCATTGATAGACATTATAATGGAGGTTATATTCAAACCGGAAATTTTGTGGAATCATTGCTGCAGCTTGCAGATTTAGTTAGTATTAAGATTTACAAGTGCTGGGGAATCATAAACTAGTGCCGGTAGTAAAAGAACTGATACTGTACATTTTGTACTAAGTTTAGTGAGATACTGGTTTATTTGGTATCATGTTACAAGTTTTTGATGTATCCTTTCGATTACTTCATGTATATGTGATTAATTTTTAGGTTTTCATCTATAGTAACACCTAGAGGCTTGGTGTGTGAAATCCTTTGAATCAGTGTTTTGTTTGAGGAACTGACTTTGAAGTCCAGACTGCTGAGTGAGATTTAGGGATAGAGAAGCAGTTTGTCTTTTTTTAGAATTCAGCAGAAGGCGGGAGCTGTCTAGCCAAACTTCAGTGGAAGTGAAGCACACTTGCAACTGTCTGGAGTGTAGCCAGATCATCAGCTTCACAGAAAATAACTTCATCATCTGCTCTGAGGGGAGATTTCTTGCAGGATGTGTGGAGGTCATTAAGTAGCAAGAGTCATAAGATCCTTGAGCTACCCCAAAAGCAACTGGAAGAGAGGAAGATATTAAATAGAAGGGGTGCTAAAACAGATACTTGATGTACCCCAACAGTGATTAGAAGAAAGGAGGATATAGTGTGAGAAACCTATATAATGTAGTTTTGAGAGAGCAGTTTGTCATGTGAGACAGTGTCAAAAGCCTTTGAGAGATCCAAAAATAGTTAAAAAAATTATTTTCCAATTGTTACTCTTAAAGTAGATAGTACTGAGGAAGTTCAAGAAAGCAACTGTGCTGTCATTTGGTCTAAATCAAAACTGGGTAGGCGAGAGGTTACTGTTATCTGTGAGGCACTGGATAAGCTGAGTGAAAAAAACATTTTTCTAAGATTTTTGAGAAGGGAGGAAGGATAACACTTGGCCTATAGTGTGATAGCTCTATACAGTGTCCTTTGTGTAAGGTTAAGATGCAAGATTTGTTCCAGATAGCAGGAATGTAGTTTCCTTTAAACTGATGTGTTGACCAGTATGGATACTGACTAGGCTACTGCACCTGCATCAATTTTAATATAATCAGCTGGGAGATTATGGCTGGAGTGGGGGCTGGGGGTTAATTCGAGTGGAAATGTTTTGATTGTGAATGATGGGGAGTAGTTTTGTGAAAGAATAATTATGGATGTCAGTGCAGATAGCTAAGATAGTTAGTATTGCTGTTGATTTTAATGACTATAGCAACATTGAAGTGAGTATTGAAATTTGTGATGATAGCTTCTGCAGAAAGGTGGTTGTTTGCTTAGTTATGATGCACTGTTGGAGCTGATTCATGAGGATCCAAGATCTTTAGGATTGTTTGGTTTGAGTTAGACTTTTGCAGTGCAAGGTAATTTTTTTTTTTGCCTGCAATGACTTTTCATTCAGTAAGGTTACAAAGCTGGCAGAATGCATCATGGCTCTGGGTTTTCTATTTTAACCAGGTTTTCCTGGCTTTATGACTTTTTTTAATTAATTCTTTAGTTGACTGTGTTAGCCATTGGACAGGATTTACTTTAAGTCATTTTTTAACTCAATGTGCCATTTTATTTTGCATATTGAATAAGATCTGATTTCTTTCAAGTATTGTATCTTCTAATGGTTGATATTTCATTATGTTCTAGCAGGGTTTGCATGACTACATCAAGTTTTCGGAAACTTGAAATTCATATGGTCGAGGACATATCATCGAGGTTTCAAAAACTTGTTTTTATATACCAACTCTGAGATTCCACTACAGTGGGGAAAAGGTAAATTCCCCAATCCCTACTGTATCATGAAATACAGTGAACTGCTTCAAAGTGAAATTTACCTTTTTCCCCAACTGTGGTGCAGTTTTGAAGTTGGCAGATGTAATTTGCATGGGGTGTGGTTGGCTCAGCTCTCCCACAAGGGGGTACAGGGGGGGCTTTCTCCCCATCAAAATGTAGATTTGTTTTCAGAAACTCTTTGAAAGGGTCTCAGTCTTATGAATTTTAAGTTTCCAAAAACTTCTTGAAGTCATATAAACCCATTTCAGCTACATGATTTAAGATGGATGTGAATTCTTTTTTCTCATATTTTGTGATGTTGCAAACTATGTTATAATGGTGCTATTTTAGTATATCTAAAGGTGCTTGTATGCATAAGCTGATAATTGATCACTAGATGTGTCTGTAACAGTGCTGGTGGGTCTAATTTTATTAGCATTATATGTGTTGGAATCCCATCTATTATTGATGAGTTCGTGGTGGGTAGTGATAACTTGTGGGAATGCATAGAAGTTTACTGAGTGTTGAGATTTGTTCATGGTGATTAAGTTTTATTTTATGTAAAGGTCACGATAAATGATTGTTTTCTGGGAACTTTAACTACCCGGGGAGTAAATGTCTGCATGGATATTACTGCCTGGGAGAAATGTTTAGAGCAGTGAAGGCAGTGCTTTTATGGTGGTTAAATTTGAGGTAGGAGTTAATTAGTTTAGAATTAATGAACTGGGGAATGGTATATTGGTAGCAGCTTAAAGTATGTCTGGGTAAAGACAAATGGCTTCCCCACCTCCTTTTTCACCTTTTAGTACATATTATACTGAAGTACTTCCTCATTTCTGGTTTTAGTCAAGTTTTCAGTTATAGAAAGAGGATCTGGGAAGTGGCCAGAAATCCACTCATATAGGTTTGATAGTTTTCAGTGCATATCTTAGACTAATATTAAAAAGTTTAACAGGAGGTTTACTATGTGGTTTGTAAGTTGGATAAGTTGTTTCTTGCACCACAGTTAGGATGAATGTCCTCACATATATGTATAGTGCATGGCAGGATGAGGGTGTTGGAAAACTTTTGTATTGGCTTGTGATAGTGTGGGTAAGGTAGGCTGATTTTGAAAACATTTCAAGTAGGAACCCTTTAAAAATGAATATTGGAGTATTTGTATACGGTGGGGGATTATTACTATGTAGTTATCAGTGTTTTGTGCAAATGTAAAGGTAGAGGTAACTAAGAGGAGGTTGGGATGAAAGAAAGAGTGGTATACAAGAGACAGTGTGGTAGTTATTAATAGAATGATGAACATTGTGTGGTTTGGAATAGTTGCCCATTGAAATAGAAGTGATTCAGTAAAGCCTTTGAAAAAGGCTAATAGAGAATAAAGCAGAGTATGTCTTTATATGTTGCAGTGGTTGGATACTACAGTATGTTGTAAATCTTTGTATTAATGTGTGGAGGGAATACTATGAATATTTTATTGTGATGATGCAGTTTTGAATGGTTTTATGACTTTAATTGGAGGAGCAAAGTGAGAAAATGGGGATGGAGATAGAAATAAAAATGTTTGGGTTGTGTCTGATGAAATGGGTAAAAGGGTGGACGATATTTACGTTTGATACTGAGTTTTCAGTGACATTATTTTTGAGAGCTCACTTAACCACCTGGCCATGAAAAAAAAATGTCGTCTTTGCCTAATAAGTCAAAGCTGACTAATTTTGAGAATTAAACTGTTCCTTCAAGATATACAGTGATGTATGAGAAGTAAAGGATATTACCTGATGTTTCAAGCCATGTCAGTTCCCATCCACATGTATTAGAAAAGTCTGTGTGAACTGATGGGTAAAATTCAGATGTCATAGTGGGCAAACCCAAAAAGGTGCACTGGGTTTGATCAGACACACTTAATCAATTGCAAAAACATAACTGCAGAATCAATGATTTAAAAGTTTGCAGAGGCAATTATTCAGACATTTGTGCAGTGCAAAAAGCCAAGCTTCAGCAAACAAACACACTGTACAGTAATGTTAGATAGCAAAAAAACAAAAACTGACTTTTTCAGAAAAGGTGTACACCAGTAAGGATGACACTTCTTGTTTCGAAACTCTATCAGAATTACTTTACTTTACTGAAGAAGCCTATCAGTTAAAACTGTTGATAAATTAGTCTTTGAGAAATTAGGCTTTCAGTGGAAGGGCAGGATGACAAGATGAAAGCGAACTATATCCACTACAAGGAAATAATAGAGATTTATGAGTTACACAGACTGATGTTCCTCTCAAAGAGTGATTTATATTATCGCAAATAAACAATTTCACACTAGAAAAAAAAAAATTAGACTGAGGATGTGATGGTTTATTTTGCCCAGGAATGTCCAGAGATATTGAGCTGATAGTAAACAGCTATCCAATTTGTAATATGAATCACAAACAGAACACTGAAATGTCATGATTTCTTACAAGATTGCAAATCATGGCTGACGTAAAAGTGCTTCACATCTGTGGCAGTTTACAGACAATTAATTTTGTATTTGTGTTGAATATTATTTCATGTACCCTGAGGTTATTAAACTCAAAGAAACTTCATTTCAGACTGTTTTTGGCACTCTTGAAGTCAATCCCCCGGATTCACTATTCCTCCATGCAGGACTAGCTTAGTCCTGCATGAAGGTGGCCATTTAGGAGCAGGATGGCAGTGCAACATGTATAGTAATGAAGCACGCTGCCTGTGCTCCTAATCTGACATGGAGCATGTAAGAGTGCAGGGAGCATGTCTGAGAGCAGAGCTCTCAGAATATACATGCCGCCACAATGAAGAACAGCAGAAAGGGGAAGAAATGAGCAAGACCACTCACAGGTGTCCGCATATCACCAACAACATTCCCACTCGTATTCAACAGCAAGTAAATAAAAATAAAATGAACAAACCTTATTTTTTTTTTTCTTAAAAATCCGATTAAAGGTAACCATAGATACATAGGTATGCCCATCGCTTAGCAATGGTTAATGCAGTTTAAATGACTGAAAAGGATAACTAGGAAGATATATGGAAATGAAGCAATAGTGTAGTGGGCAGAGCATTCACCTTACGAGCAGGCATTCCCGGTTTGAGTCATACTGCAACACATCCCATTTTCCATGGCAAAGCACATTATGATTAACATTTATGTTGCATAACCCACTAAATAACATATTTTTATGAACTTGGGTACTGCAGTAAATGCACATGTGAGGTGTCAGTGTCATAATGAATAAAGCACTAGTAAGCAGGTCTATGCACCAATAAGCAGTAGTAAGCATATTTAAGCACTAGTAAGCGAGTTTAACCCCATTTGCGCAGCGGTAAGCAATGCCTACACTTGTTAAGCAATTCTAAAGCTAACTTTCTGTAAACAGATACAACGGCAGGTTAGCAGTGCTTACCGTCAGGCAAACCCGCTTATAAATGCTCAAAAGTGCCTTAATCACTCTGTATCCAATGGCCCTTGTTCTGCCCATCAACAAAATAAACATCCATGCAGGTCTCACACCCAGGACTCTATACACCATAGTCACAGTAGTTAACCACCAAGCCATCACAGAAGTACAGAAGAATGAGGTATCAGCAAACAAATCTTCACCATAGTAAAACCAAACTGAACCTGTGAAAGGAATCAGTATACAGACATATGTGCCTTAACCCACTACATAAAATAAATACATAAACCAGAGTACAGCAGTAAGGCCAGAAGTCAGGTGTAATAGCAATAGAGTGCTGAAGTCCCCAATAAAACACAAGGACCCCATACAGTGTACGTACACATGAATCATGAATACCAGGCATACATATAATGTGTAACGAATAATAACTCAATGCCAAAAAGGAATTATAATGCAATGTCTAATGTAAGCAACGCTAAGCATTGCACAGGCCAGCTTAGGAGGTGTAAGTAATGTGTAGGCCAGCTAACTCAATGTGCCCAGTGTTATACCCCTTTAAACAATGCCAGCCCTAGGGAAACAGGTTTGCCCATAGCCTAGCAATTTCAAAACTGGCCAATTACAGAAAGGTGCGAGAAATCAGCCCTACTTAAACCCAAGAGGCGGAAATACATCTCCTAACTGGTTGTAACTTCCCCTTGCAGGCACAATGGCAGTAAGGGGAGAAGGTGTGTGCTTCCGGGCACAGCGCTGGTGCATCCAGGAGTTCAAGGTCATGGCAGGACTCCTTGTCAAAGACCATGATCAGAGACTGCTGCAGGGCCAGTACCAGGGCTCCCAATATAAGGTGGAGGCCTGGGACTGTCTCGCCCATGACCTCACCAGTTCCACTGGCATACCCTGAACTCGTGGGCAGGTCAGGCATCACTATGCCGACCTGAAGTGATGTAAGGGGGACCTCTTGGAGGAGTGGCTCCAAGAGGCTAGAGCGGCAGGGGATGTTCCAGTTGTGTGTAAGTATCACCCCACTATGTGTGTAATAATTGCCAGCTCAGCTATATCATGGATAGGTATGACTAAATATTCCTCTTATGTCCCCCACAGCTGCAATGGAGTGGGCTGCGAACCAGGAGGCCCACGTGAGTCACCTGGAGAGGTTGCGATGCGAGGCAGGTCAGTAATACTCATTCATTTACTGTCATAGGAAATAAAACTAAAAGTAGTAGTAAATCAATTGCCTATATAAAACCTGTATAGTTCAAGGCAAGTACTGCATATACTAGAGAATATGGCAGGAAGAGTGTCATATCATTTGTATGTCAACAAAAGTGTAATAGCCTGAAAATAAAGGTCTAACTGTTGGATTGCATGTGTATACTCTGGTATCATATGGTAATGTAGATTAGTAATCATGTAATAGTACTGTTGTATTAAGCGCTGTTACTCACACTGTGCACCATAAATTGAATGTGTAGGAATGTCTGTATACGACAGGTGTAATACCTTATGAGACAAAGAGGCCACGTATGACCCATTTACACCCCAACTTGTCAAGCTTTGGTCAGAGTGTACAGTAACAGAGTGAGATGTATGTGCATAATAGTAATGTGGAATCTGGTACTGTGCGTGGGAACATTCAGGTAGTGCTAATAAACATTTCTTCCACAGGTCTGTCAGATACTAACACTGTGCCCGAAATACAAGAATGATACCCAGTACTGGTACTGTTTACATTGGTATTGTATGGCAGTGCGACTGATGCAGTTGCTCTGAATAATGAGGTATTACACATCACTGTCACCCACACTGTCCTACAACATATAACTGTCTAGGAAATCTGTGTAACAGTGCTGTAATACAAGGTCAGAATGCAAAAGCACAGGGGATTAATAAGACAGAAAGCAGATAGGAGATATACAGCAATATCTATATAGCAGACACAACTTTGATGGACAGTGTGTAAGTTGTAGCAGACACAGCCATGTTCTGAATCCTGGGAGTGGATGTAGGCTGCATACAGAATCATACCCCACAACTGTACAGATGAGGCCAGAATGTCCAGTATATGGGCCCATATCTCCTGCCTGTCCCCCTGGTAGGTCTGTGGGATGATCCCAGATGTTTAGCCAGCAAACAGGGAATATAAGTGATTGTCAAACACCTATGAGAACAAACCTGTCACTGAAGCAACCCTCAAAACTGTTAGGAGAGTAATATTTCAGGTATATCCTATCTAGACTCCCATGTTGTCAAGCTGTGACCAGAGTGTGTATAGTAACAGAGTGAGATGTATGTGCATAATACTAATTGTGTAATCTGGAAGTTTGTGTGGCAACAGTCAGGTAGTGCTAACAAACATTGCTCCCACAGGTATGTCAGATACGAACACTGTGCTGAGAAATACAGACCATTATAACCTGTACTGGTACTGTTCACTCTGGAATTGTAGGGAATTGGGAGTGTTGCAGTTTCTCTGAATAATAAATTTTCACTGATCAATGTCACCCACACTGTGCTACATAATGTAACTGTGTAGGAAAGCATGTATATGTGTGTGTCAGGTCACTAAAGATTGAAGGGCAATATTCTAGATATGCCCTGGCACACCAGCACGTGTTCAAAACATGACCAGAGACTGTGCAGAAAGAGTTGGTTAGCTATGTGCACAACATCAACCCAGAATTTGGGAGTATGTCTAGAACAAACATTCCCTTCACAGGTATACCAGGTAAGAGGTGTATACTGCAGGTAAATCCAGTTCATGTGTAACGATGACGACAGCCATATCACTGTCCAAACTAAGGCTATAGGGTAGTGTAGTAAGACTTGTAAGGTACAGATAACAGCACTGATTAGGAAAGTAATGTGGACTACAGGAATATACTAGTTGTTAATTGACATCCCCCCCACCATATCTTCAACAAAAATCAACATACCCATCCCAGCTGGTATGTAATGAAACCTATGTTCTGATAATGTACAATTGTTTGATAAATATTTTAATCATTCCTATGCATGTGCTATATTGAATTATTCCAACATTGGTGGCATGGTGCTATCAATGTACCTGCATGCTGTTCTTATTACCACTGTGGTTCCATATATGCATGTGTTCTGTTTGCTATGCAACTGTTCTGTATCTGGTGTCTGGGTTAATGGGAATATCGATGCATGCTGTTATACCTAACCCTGGAATGTGTTGACTATTACTAACCCACATATGATGATGAAATCTAAAGACAACCACAAAGCATTCTATAGCTATGTCAAGAATCTCAATGGCAACACTCAGATCTGCTCTGAGTTACAGCACAATGGCACCAAATATACAGACCCAACTGATATTGCCAACATCCTGGCAGATAGTTTCAGAACTAACTTTACCCCCCTCTCACCCCCTAAAGAGGCCATCTCTATACTGGAAGAATGCAAAGTTCCTGTAATCACAGCTGCACAGGTAAAAAACACACTCTCCAAAGCCAAGAACACAGCATCCATGGGACCAGACAACATCCCAGGCTGCATTCTACATGAACTACAGAATGAACTGGCACCCCACCTAAGTACCATGTTCAATCATAGCCTCACCTGAGGCTTTGTGCTTGCTGAATGGCGCACAGCAACAGTTATCCCACTCCACAAGGGGGGAGCCATCACGGACCCCGGGAACTACCGCCCCATTAACCTGATGAGCCTGTTCTGCAAGGCAATGGAACATATCATCATGGAACTTATAAACAAAGACATTGGTAATCTCCAAAGTCTGGACGCCACCCAGTTCGGGTTTGTAAAAGGCAGATCATGTCTCCTAAACTTCCTATACTTCTTTGAAGCAGTCACCAAAGCCTTAGACAAGGGTAAGGTGGTTCACACAGCCTATCTAGATCTTGTCAAGGCTTTCGACACCATCCCCCACTCTGGAATTAAAGATAAACTCACTAAACTAGGTATAAATCCTTATGTCACAAGATGGGTTGCCAACTGGCTCACTGACAGAACCCACATTGTGAAAGTAGCAGACTCCAAATCCGACTTCAGACCAGTGACAAGTGGAGTACCACAGGATTCATTCCTGGGTCCTCTCCTGTTTGGTATCTACTTTTCTGAAGTACAGGCTAACACAGAAGGTCTTTGGCTAATGAAGTTTGCAGATGACTGCAAACTAGGAGCCATAATCAAAACTCCTAACAATGTGGACATCCTACAAAAGGGCATCACTGAGACAGATGTCTGGTGTCAAAGCCATGGCTTCAAGCTCAATGCCAAAAAGTGCATTGTCATCCCCTTTGGTAAAAACTCTGTACCCATGAACTACAACATAGACAGTAGTATACTTAACACTGAAAGTGTGATAAGAGACCTTGGGACACAGGTGGACAGTAGTCTCTCCTTTGATAATCACATTGCCACAATAGTCAGGAAATCCTTCTATGTGGCATGCCTCATCACAAAAGGTTTCTCATCCAGAAAAAAAGGTCATTGTTCCCCTCTACTCATCACTCATTAGTCCCATTATAGAGTACAACGCCCCTTTTGGTATGAACCTCACAAGACATCTACAACAACTGGAAAGGCCACAGGAATACCTCACAAAGAGGATTACCAGCCTCAAACAGATGCCCTACGCAAACCGTCTCAAAAAACTCCAGCTTTATTCTGTTGCATATCGCCTACCCAGAGGTGATCTCTGCCTAACATACAAAGCTATGTCAAACCCAGAGCTGTTGGACATGCTCCACTTAAAGAAATCCCATTCCCTCCAAGCTATACACACAAGGACCTAAACCTTGTCACCACAATAAACAGAACATGACAGAGGGATAGATTCTTGTCACAGAGACTTCCCATACTCTGGAATAAACTACCTATCTATATCAAACAAAGCTCCTCATTAGCACTCTTCAAGAAAAATCTTGATGATTGGATGGGAAATAGGAAATTCACCCCAGGGATCACTTCTCTTACTCTACTCGACAGCGGCACAAGAAAATAATTTTCTTGGGTGGCAAAAGCCAGGGTACCTTTTTGGCTGGGCTTGTATAGGTCCCAGGGATGATAGCTTAGTACCTACCTATGAACCTAAACACTGTAGCACGCTTGGAAAGGCCGGTCCCAGCGGACCCATCTGTCTCACCTCAGCTGGCCGTAGCACCAGCCACCAGCATGTCTGGGGCCCAACCCGGGACTTCCCTGTCTGTTGGTCCTGCACCACCTTCAGGTGGAAATGCCTCAGGGGATGCGACTCGGCCCCCCTGGGAGTGGGCATGGACAGGCACCTGTCACCCATCGCCAGGTCAGGGTCATGGTGCGTAGAGAGATCAACAAGCAGTTTGGAATTCCTCTACACCAGCTTGAGGGCCACATGTCACAATTAGAGAGTCAGCTTGGCTCTGCGACTCAGCTGCCAGCACAGCCACCTTTGAGGCTATGAACATGCAGTGGTGACTGCCCATGGATGGGGACTTCAGTCCCACTGTTTCCACTAGGGGGCACACATGCTTCCAATTTCCCGACACCCCTCCCCATCAAGGTGTTTACCCCCCACATGTGTCATATACCACCCCTGTATGCATTTTGTTTGTCTTGTCTGTTAACCTACCCAACCTACCTCCTCAAGTATACCTACTACCCCTCCCCAACATCCCACTCTCACCCAAAAAAAAAGGGCAATCTGTTCCCACAAAAAAATCTCGCCCCATACATAGCTGTCCATTTCGCACGTGTCTACTGGACACATGTAATCCATTCTAATTGGCATCACAACTTATTTTTGTTGTCCTCATCCCCTCCCAGGGGTTTGAGTGTCCAAATCAACCTCCAAATTCAGTGTATATGCACAGCTGTTGCTGTAGAAGAAATGGGCAGCTATTGACCTTCCCTATACCCTTCCTGCACATCCCTGGCTATTTTCCCTACTGTCTTTCCCTCTTCCTGCCCCTTTTTTCACCATTTACCTATCAACCCCTTTTTCTTTTTTTTTAAAGAAATTAGCGTGGGGGTAAGTGGGAGTAAGCACTTTTAAGCAGCAATAAGCGAGTTTAAGCCTGTTTTTGTGGGGGTAAGTAATTTAGAAGCTAACTGAGTATAAGAAACTGTAACCAGAAGTTAGCAGTGCTTACCTCCATGCAAACCCACTTACAACTGTTCAAAAGTGCCTTAATCACTCTGTATCCAACGGTCCTTGTTCCGCCCAGCAACAAAACAAACAGCCTCTGCAAGGCTCAAACCCAGGACCTTGCACACAATAGACAAAGTGATTTCCCACTAAGCCATGTCAGATATACGTAACACTGCTTTATTCACAAACATATCATCCAGCCCAGTCATTCAACAGTACAGAGAATGTATTCTAACATTTAGATGTATGTGTATGTGCAAATATATTAATATCTAAACAGCTACAACATATCTATATATGTAGATATATAAATATATACATTTATATAAATATATATGAACATATATACATGCAAATGCCTACATCTATAGATATATACGTCTACATCTATATGTTTAAATATATACAGCAAGTTACATATATGTAAGCAGATATATATATCTATGTAGGTATATATGGACATAGTTATATATATGTAAGCAGTTATATATATATCTATATAGGTATATATGGACATACATCTGTGGATAACAATGGGAAAATAACTAAAACATATATATCCACATGCACCATTAATGGGGTTGAGAGGCTCCAAACAATATACATCTTGTACGAATAGGTATACCCCCCTCCCCCCACAGCCAAACACATCCGCCCTTCTATAAACTACCAAGTGTTGCAGATCCCATAACTAGGACCTGACACAACATGGGCACAAGATGTTAACAGTACTACATCCTACCTGTATGATGTCAGGCTGGTATTGGTAACATATCATGCAGTACAGTCTGGCTCCCATAGGAAATGTACAGTGTGGAAGCTATCAACATCACCAGGATACATATACACAGAAACATATATACAGATACAGATATATACATATATATAATATATATATATATATATATATATATATATATATATATATATATATATATATATATATTTAATATATATATATATATATAGATATATATAGATATATATGTGAGTACACATACACACGCAGAGATATGCAGAGTAAGATGCATATGTAGAAGGTGCACACAATATGGAACATTCACTATGCTTGCAGTTAACACCTTAACAACTGGACACTGTATGAGCCACCCATACAAATGACAATCGTTGCCTGCAACATATACCCACAGAGAGGTCATAGGATATAACACCACACACAGGTTTGCATGAATCGAAAACCTTTATTTGTGTACTATTACAGTTTTATATGCCATGTCATATAGCTGTTCAGACACTGACATCCATATAACCATATAATGTAATGCAACTGTGAAACAGTTATACTAATACAGTAGTCTGGAAAGGTTCACAACTGTTGCTGTCCCGGCCAAGCCCTTCAGATAGTACAATAGTAAAGACAGACTGGGCCACAGGATACCAAACAATCAACAGTAAGTAATGCAGGTGTATAGTTCAGTAGCCTCTCTCTGCACTCTGTACACAATCACTAGGTGGTAAAGACATCAGTTGACACAATGGGATGTAACTGTTACATAACAAGGCATAACTTATGCCTTCACAAGCCCACTGACAAAGAGAACAGTCTGTATGGCAGGAGGCAGCAGGCCTGCATTAATCCAATTTATGTAACTAATGTAAATATAGGTGATTTGTATGGTACTGTACATCCAGATACCTTAAGGCAGCTCACCTCTGATACCCCCACATTTTGTAACAGCCTAGGTTATTTATGGTGCATCCCCCCTCTAGACTCAATAATACAGGGCCATATACCACTGTTACATACACTGGCCTCTGGAGTGCATAAAGGCACATGTGTATGGTGTAGGTGAAGCTCACACATATATGGCCCCATCTCCACCATATGTGTGGGGGATACAACAGCAGTGGACTGATGGCAGGAATGGCAGCATGATAAACTCACAGCTCATTACAGAACAACCCCTGACAGCATGTCATATGTGCAAAGTTTGGTATATAGGTGGAGGACAGAGGCTGGAACACAGGCCCATATGTGGAAAACTGTTGCCATACACTAAGCAAGTCACTGGTGTTATAGGATAGTCTGCAACATACCCTTAGTCAGGGATTTGAGGTTAGAAATATAAATAGATGTAGCCATGTACTGATAGCACTCAACACACACACTGCCAGTGAAATATCTGACACAGGACCTGTGTGGTGGACAGACAAAACATGATAGGCGCACCTCTGGCCATAAAGAGAATAGGCCCACAGTTGAGAGCTATGCAGACAGACTGCATTCGAAGGTAAACTACAATGTACACACATGGTAGAGTATCGGTTCATGAGATTAATTTGGCGTATCAGAGAATTGATTTATATTTACTGGATGCTTTATATCAAGGAACCATTAACGAGGCGGATTTCCATTTTTTAGCAGTGAAGTTCCCCAATATGCCAAAATTTTTTGGCATACCCAAGGTCCACAAGGGAACTGAATGTTTACAGTTTCGTCCTATTATTTCAGCAAAAGGTTCCAAGACTGAACCTTTGGCTGCTTTTGTTGATTTCTATTGTAAAAGAGCCTTAATAGATGCTGAACACATATTGAAGGACTCATGGCACTGTTTAGAAAGACTGAATTCGGTTAATTTTTCAAAATTGGGTAACTTTGGTTTTCTAACAATTGATGTTATTAATTTATTTTCCGTCATCCCTCACTTAGAGGGTCTAGAACTATTTTATGACAGTTTACATTCTAGTAAGAGTTTTGACTCTGAGAAATTGGATATTTGTCATGGGCTCATGGAACTGGTGCTTAACAACAATTTCTTCATATTTGAAGGGGAAAGGTATAAGCAGATAACCGGGGTAGCAATGGGTGCCAAGTGTGCCCCGGTGTATGCTAATTTGGTTCTATTGGCCTGGGAAAAAGAATACATTCTCAATTCTAGATTTGATAAAAACATATTGTTGTATAATAGATTTCTTGATGACCTACTTATTTTATGGAAGGGTGACGAAGTTAGTGTTAGGGAATTTATAGATTATTTAAACAATTGTTCTGGATTTTTAAAATTTACATATAATTGGAGTTGTGATCATGCTAATTATTTAGACATCAGGATTTCTAAGAATGAAATGGGGTTTATAAGTAGTATTTACAGGAAACCTAGTTACGCCAATTCTATGTTACACTACACCAGTTGCCATCCCATGCACCAGAGGAGAGGTTTGGTTAAAGGCCAGATGGTTCGTCTTTCTAGGTTGATCAGTGACGATGAGGAGTTCAAAAATGAGATGTATATACTCATTGGGTTATTTTTGGAGAGGGGCTACCCATCAACACTTCTAATTAAAATCAAAAAAGAAGTGTATAAGAAGAGGAGAAGTAAATACGTCCCGATTTTGAAAACAAGGGGTATGTGTTCAGTTTCTGTTGAATCCAACAGTGAAGAAAACAATGTTGGTATGGATAAGGTTGGGCCCAAGTTTGTTTTGAAATATAATGATAGCTCTTTGGAAATTTGTACAAATTTAAAGAGTTTATGGGATTATTTCTTGAGTGAAGGCTTAAAAACAATCTTGGGCGATGCCCCTGTGATTGTGTTTAGTAGGGGAAACAATTTGAAGGATATTTTGGAAAGGAAAAATGATGCATCTATGAGATCACAAATGAGTAGATGTGGCTGTTGTAAATGGTGTAGATACATAGCAGTAGGTTCTAATCTTACAGTAGTAGGGTACGGTCGTACAATTGCATGTCCTGGACGTTGTAATTGTGTTACTAACAATTGTGTATATGTAGCTTCTTGCATGACATGCGACGCATTTTATGTAGGTAAGACTACAAGATGTTTAAAGGAGAGAATTAGGGAACATTGTGGTTCTATTAGAAGAAAGGATGACCACAATGCCCTTTTTTTACACACCAGGACTTGTTATCAATTTAAGAAGTTTTTGTTTTTTGTAGTAGACAGGATAAAACCTGATACTTATGGTGATGTTAATAATCTTGTAGCCCTTTGGGAGATGGAATGGCAGATCAGGTTAAATGCTACAAAATTTCCAGGGATTAATGAAAGTATCTCTTTAAAACCCTTGTTAAAGTACAGAGCTAATTTTATTTAGGCCTTAATCATGCTAGAGATTTATTTTGATGGCTGTAGTATATTAATGATGAATTTGCTACATTGTGTCTATAAATATCAATTATAAATTCATTGTAAATGTAGAGGTTATTATATTATGTTATTAAATTATTCATATATATATATATTTTTTATGTGGGTTACTAAAGTAGGAGTTTTCATTGTATATTTATATATTTGTGAATTACATTTATATACAATAGTTATTTACATCATATATTTTATTTTACATCAAGTCAAATATACATATACATATATATATTCATATTTTTATATTTTTATGTATATGCAAATTAACAAGGGCAGGATGGAAGTCTTTTTTGATTTTTTGATTTTTGTGATATTCATTTTATATATGTATTTATATTTTTTACACTTTTTACATTTACATTTACATTCAAGTGTGATTTTGTTAGTTTCAATGTACTTTTTTAAGAGAAACAATTAATTCAAGAATCTATAATTGATTAATTGGTTTCAATGATTGTATATAAGACTATGCTGGGTGTAACTAAATTGTAAGACTCTGATGATACCAGGTTTTCTGGTGAAAGCGCTCAGTCATTGTGTTTGTGGATTAAACTGCTTCCTACAACTGTTCGTGGTCTTAGCCTTATTGTCACCCTCATCCTGTGGTGGACCTGCTTGTGTTTTATACAATGTACACACAAACCCTGTAACATCAGTACTATACAAAGCATAACACAACTCTACTCATACTCTGTCTGTAGTTCTGGAACCTCCTACAAATATATAGCTGGCCTGAGTGTGGCAGTTCTCCTGTAAGAGGTATTGCTACCTGCTGTCTGTAACACTGATGCCCACACAGAGGAAGGATGTCCATCTTACAGGAAAGGCAAAGGGACCATGCCCACATGATGTAGGGATTTATAGTAGGTGGCTGCCATGACAGTGGTAATTGGAAGTACTGCACAGCAAGCTGCATGTAGTTAGCAAGTGGGAGGACACTGATTGGTGCAGAGGCCATCACCTGATCATGTGCATCACCTACTAAAGCCATGCTGCAAACTATTCAACACAGCTAGATACATTTACTGGAGAGAGAGAGAGAAAAAAGAGAACGAAAGACAAAATACTTCAAAATAAAAAAGCCTAAGGCAAAGGCATTTAGCCAGCATTCATTCATCAAGACATCATTCCCACAACAGGTATGTGAAGTATATATACATGTACTAGAATGTAGTACCTGGTCCATAATAATGGGATAGATGATGTGGAATGATTTATATGTGCCATCAGGTGTTGTGATGATGTTCAACTGAACAACTGCTATTGACAATAGTGTCTGTCCCTGTGGGTAGTGGGCCATAGCCGTCAACTGTGCAGGTCAGCACTGACTGACAAGATGTAAGCCATCACAGTGTGTGTTGTGTAATGGGAAGTAAGTATATTACATGGCCAATAGCTGGTGGTGGAAGTAATGCCATTATGATGGACACGTGGGACCCATGGCCCACCACTGGCAGGATACTCAGGTTAATCTGTAATGTAGCATGCTGGAGTGGCATAGGTGTGTAATATGGTTACCTGCAATTGGGTCCTACATATAACCCCCCTAATGTCAGGCTGTGTCCATATGTGGCACCTGTCTGTGTTGTAGCAAGGCAGAACAGTGCAGCTGTGCAGGAAGGTATTGTAAGATTGTGGAGTTGATGTTTGAATGTACCCCACATATAGGTATGCATATGTGTACATATGTCACATATATAATATATAAAGATATATATGTACATCAGCATGTATGTCCACAAATATACAGATACCCATGTGTACACATATATATGTGCACATATATACATCACATATATCTACACACACACACACACACACACACACATATATATATATATATATATATATATATATATATATATATATATATATATACACCTATATGCACACGTATGCATATATACAAACACACACAGAAACATATATGTATGTAAAGACATGTCTCCTATATTACTACCACAGTGATGCATGTTATGTGTGATGCACCAGCACAAATAGCAATACACACAGATATCTACAGCTGGCAGTGTGTGCAACATGGACGGGTATGTGACATGTTAGTCCCTTGTTGAGACCACATTGCCCCCGTCTGTGAAGTATGCAATAGGAATATGGGGACGTATGGCAGGTACACTTGTGGAGGTGGTCAGGATTGGTAGATATAGATGACAGTCTACAGGGGTGGTATGTTATAAGTGGTGGATAAACACCCTGGATGGTGTGTGTGGTCTGTGATGTGGACGCCCCATTGGCTCCAGTATGGGCAAAATGGGAACAAGCCTCCTACCCACTGCTACTCACACCAGCAGTCCACGTCCTGAAGGTGCCTGGTCTGGAGGCCAAACAGGAGGAGCATGTTGGACCTGTGACTGTGTACTGGGTGCCTCAAACTGATGTAGCACATCCCACATGTGTCTGTGGAGCCTGGTATGGAACAGACCCTAGACCTGACCTCAGGGGACAGGAACATGTCTGTGTGTGCCCCGAGGGGGGGGGAACAACATCCCCTGGGTGGTTCCACCTGATAGTATTGCTGGACCAGTACATGAGAAGGCCCCAGGTTGGGACACACGTGATGTGGCCAGGTATCATGGGCAGATGGGTTTGGAAAGGTGGATCTGCTGGCCAATAGAGCATATACATGTTATTGTGTCACTGTTATAGAACATATGTTGGTAGTAATAGTCTACACAGTCCCAGTACATGTCCAACAGCATGCATAGCTATCCCCAATAACACAGAATTTTAGATGTGCAGCAATACCAAAGCAGCCATACCACTGGCATATATGGAACCATAGTGGCCATGACAATGGCATGCAGGTGAATAGTCTGTTACGGGCCAGCAATGATAGTGTCCACACAGGGGACATGGCTACAATCACATAGCAGAAAGTGTGGTACAATACAGTATGTGTCCCATTGGTAGGTAAGCTGTAGCCATACCTAATGAGTTGTGTGTACAGTTTGTTGAAGCTGATATGGTAGGGGGTGACAGAGATGTGTATTATGAACTATGGTAACCTTGCTGTATGAGTTGCTCAGACCTGTTCCCCTTTATGTCTTTCAGCCAAGATGGCACATGCATGGTTGGCCACCTATTCCCAAGTGGAGAATGATGTGGTGATATCACACTTGATCCAGCACTATCCAGTGCTGTTTGGCAGGGTCGCACATGAGCAGCAGGAGCAGACCACCCTGTGGAATGACCTAGTCCACAGGGTCGGTGATGTTGGACTGCACAACCACAGTTGTGAGCATGTCTGGCATCATTGTACTGACCTGCTTCGCAATGCTCATCAGCATACTGCTGCAGTCCAGGGGGATCACCTCACCACAGGGGGGGCATGCCATCCATCCCCCCCGACACGTGTGGAGGAGCTCTTGGCCAGCCTCATGGCACCTGCCCGTCCAGACAGCCATCAACCACTGGACTTCTTCGTGGAGGTGGGTGTCACCCACACTCCGGCCAAGGAGTGTGCAGGTAAGGACACAGGGCACATCAGTAGACCACTGTTGTGTATATATCCGTATTGGTACAGGTAGATCATGTATATCAGAGATGTCATAGATATATTGTGTTGCTGCACTGTAGTGATAAACAGATGTCCACATGTGGTAGTATCATGGAAATGTACCATTGATGTATTGTAATACTGCACCCACCATGTAGCACTGCCACAGGTGTGGCCACTGACATTGCATCTCTGACCCTCTTATGTAGGTCCCTCTGGGATACCTCCAAGGCAGCAGCCTGTAGCTGGTGAGTATGTTTTATGGAGATGCTTGCCAACACACCGGGCATTTAATGGCAATGGTATATTCCATGCACACATCTATCACACCTTCTCTAAATGCATGCTGTACATGTGCTTGTATTGTTGCTGTAAAATGCACGGTCTCACAGGGGAGACCATGATGGGGTATTGGAAGGGTATGTCAGAAAACTGATGATAACTAACATCCTGTCATTGCGGAATGTGTCCACAGAGAGCAACATACTGGTGGTAGACATGGCCTACAGTAGAGACATGTTTGGAACAACACCCATATACAGTGCAATACCAGTGTATATACCTGTAGGACAATGGCAACTGCTGCAGAGATATACTATGGCATAAGGCATTACAGTAGTCCACATTATCAGCTGGGTTTAGGCTGCAACATGTGGTGTTCAGTGTATGCATAAAGGTTGAAGGGGGGGGGGTTTCAGCATGATACACCAGTGCACTGCAGCAGGGATCCTAAGGATGCTAGGAATGGCCCTATCTGCACATAGTCAGGTTCAGGCAAGGCAGCCGTAATCCTACCCACACAGCAGTAGTGATGGCAGTGTGTGAACACCATGGGATGTGCACATGAGTAGACCTTTCAATCATGCAGAATAGGGGGACATGTGTAGGGCAGACTGAACATACACTGGCAAATGCAGATGGCCCACGCTGGTATACCCCTGCCAGGGGTAGTGACTGCTGTAGTACACACAACAAGAGGTGCAATAAACTGTCATGATAAGGATGTGCACACATATGCCCACATAGTGTGTATGCATTGCAGTCAGCAGCCGCACACTTAACACAATCTGTAGATACTGCATGTGAAAGTACAGAACATATGTCACATATCGGGCTCATGTACTGCTAAGATATGCAGTGATGTGGTCCCATGGCAGAGCAAGGATGTGTTTGTCAAATCAATAAAGGTGTGTACACCCCCCATAGCCATGGTATCCTCTGATGGTTGTCAGTGTAAGAGTATTGGATTGGTCATACATGGTCTGTTGATGTTGACAGCTGTAAATCAGGCATCAGGCATTCACCAATGACAACTGTCCACATATCATCCCAGGTATGTGTTGCTAAAAACATAGGGGCTGTGAGAAGTACAACTGACATAACTGACAGAGTACTGCACATTCCGCAATGGGTTGTACACCTGTGAGTTGTGGTGGACAGTACATGGCAGGGTGCAGAACAGGTGCACAGCAATACTGTGTACATGGGTGCAGTGGTATCCAGGGGAATGAGCATCACCTAGTGACACAGCACATGCATCACACACATGTATATTGTTGCTAGCATGGATTGACTATAGCTGAACTGCATGCTGTTCTGTACCATATGTTCTGCATGTTGACAGATGGGTAATAGGAGGACTGTGCATACTATCATTGTACAACCTCACCTGTATGTGTGTGTGCATCCTGGTGGTTAGTTAGTTTGTCTGCAGGGTCACCTGGTGAAGTGGAGGGAGGTAGATGCATGTAGGATGCGTGTGTGCATGTGTGTGTGGCCATGTATGCACATGTGTGATTGTGGGGGTGTTCGTATGGCTGTACCTCCTTTTGGGACCGTGCAGTACATGGACATGGACTGCCACATTACACACCAGGAAAACCTGTCGTGCGTAATCACAGGACAGCAAATAGTATAATATGGTCTGTAGCATGGAACAGGCATCCAGATGGAAGGTAGACACCATGTACACCCTTAATATCGCAGTCAGCAGGGAAGAAACCTACAAACAAAATATGCAGCACTACAGATGCATTGGGGAAATACTAGTCAACACCAGGGAGTGTATCCAAATATTAGTGTTGCACATAATAGGCTGAAGGAGCAGCATATCTATCATGTACTGAGCATTACATACACATGACACACCAATGCAAGATATTATGGAGGCAACATAGCAGCCCACACATATAGGGGCCATGCACATCATGTCCGGACATACAGAGGGTGAATACTGGATGACAGCAGTGAGGTCATGTAAAACCACTACACACAGGTCAGGCAGGTAAAGTAACAACAGGCATTGTGTTGTGGCCACTTGTGTGGGCATTTAGAGGACTGAGATATTAATGAGTGGTATCAATGTGTGTATGTTAGCAAGTGTGATGCAGGATGGGGTAACACATGGACATATACATGGGACTGTCTGCAAAGCCATGGACATGTAGGTATTATGAAGGTGTGTGTCTGTGTGTGTGTGTGTGTGTGTGTGTGTGTGTGTGTGTGTGTGTGTGTGTGTACTGTTAGGTAATACTGTACAGGTTTTAAAGTGCGTTTATTGCTTCCCCCCACAGATGGCGAGGTGGGTTAGGGTCCTTGCTTCATGCAATCTGATGTTGGTGTCCAGACAGACACCGAAGATGAGGATAGTATTGTTGAGGCACAGGTGGGGTTGTCAGGAGCCGACACTGCACCAACATTTGACATCCCCCTTTTAGCCACCCCAACCTCGCACACAGTTTCAGTGCCTACACATACCCCTTCACCAGTGGCCATAGCGGAGGAAAAGCTGGCGTTTGGTGGCAGTGCACAGGGAAGTGTGGTAACCATGCCTACTGTGTCCGGTCGCAGCTGGCATAGCCGGATGGCCATCAGGGCACCATAAAGGCAGATGCCCCTGGGTGCTCGTGGTAGGGCCACTGAACATCATGCTCCTGGCAGAGGCGACATAGCTGGTACCAGCAGGTGCATGTTTCAGGCTGTAATACTGGTGCAGGCATATATGGAACATTACACCAGACAGGGCCTGAGGCTGCAGAGGGCTGCTCTTGCATCTGTAAGTGACAACCTCGTGAACTGTTGGGTATCATCCGTGCTGATACCGAGCACATGGATAGATGGCATGATGAGATGATGGCCCTCATCGGCTGTAGTGTGGATGCGTTGATGCCCATGTGGACGTGGGCCAGCAACACCAACAGCTGGCAGTCAACGTGGATGTGCTAGGACACCAAGGGGCTCCCGTAGTGGCAGTGGCAGCCCCGGCAATGGGGGAGTGTGCCGTCCACACCACATCACAGCAGGCCATGTGCACGTGGTCATGGCCAGTCCCAGGAGGGACCTGGTACCAGCAGACAATTGTCATCAGCAGGTGAGAGTAGCACATCAAGGCCTGTGCCTGGATGTGCCCATGGAACCCCTGGCAGGCACAGTCCACATGTCCGTGGCCGGAGGCAGTGAACTGTACATCCTGACAGGTATGGTCTGCAGCTGTCCATAAACACCTGTGTAGGGCAGCCGCATGGCAGAACTGTGTGCATGCATACCCACACACTATGCAAACACACCTAGGGCAACTGCATACCTAAACACACCACATCACCTTGCCCAGCCCTCCACAGTACACCCCTCACCCACACACATGGTGTCAAATGTATGGCCCACCCTCGGCCTTTGGCAAACCAACATCACACCCTATGCATATGATGATACTTGTGCCACATCCCTGTCATCCATACCATCAGTGCAGGGACAGGCTGATATGGTTCTGATGAACACGGTGATTGTACTACAGTGTACCACAGTACTGCAGTGTAACATGTTGTAGGGAGTAGATCAATACAGGGACAGGCTGATATGGTTCTGATGCACACGGTGACTGTACTACAGTGTACCACAGTACTGCAGTGTAACATGTTGTAGGGAGTAGAGTGTACTGCATATATGGCAGGTAGTGTAGCTGTCCTGCAATGATTCCTTATAGCTGTTAGTAACACTGGTTGGATGTGGTCTGTATAATGTTATCCGTTTGTGTTGTAGGTGTACATGTGTCAGCACGAGGATGGACTGCAGTCATATTCCACAATGGGGTATGTCACTGTGCTGACACCATGGCTGTGACATATCTGGGGTACAGTTGAACACATGTCACAGGTTACTAAACTGGTTGTTGCCTGTGCCACATGGATGGGTGGCCTGCTGAGGTGTGTATACCCTGCAAGCTGATGTAGACCCAACCACATACATGCACACTGTTACTTGGCAACACTAGGAGTAGACCCCTACCTAGCTATGAGGTGATACTGACATGTGTGGCTTACACTGCACACACTACAAAGCATTTAGGGTGAGGTGTGTCCCAGGTTACATGTTACATACAGAACATCCCCAGGCATGTACAGTATGGTAATGGGGGATTTGATGGGTGTATTTGGACAATACGTAGTGTGACATACCATCATATACACATTTACAGACACATAACAGCCAGAACACATCTGAGATACCAGGGCCTATCACTGTTAACTAACTTGACCATTTGTCCAATGTGGTACAGCTAGGCTGCAAACATCACATACATAACTGGGTGGATTGTGGTAACAGTTACCTGTATGGCTGATGGTGACAGTGGTAACCATAACATGGTACATGGGACATATACCGGGTGTATCTTGCTGTAATGACAGTGTACACAGCACCCACATCCCCCAGTGGATATTGTACTCCCTGAAACCCATTATGACACTCTGCCATACCCACCATCACACATTGGCTGCAACTGTGATACAACCCATAGTATACCCAAACAATGGTACTACAGGGATATGTATCTCATGCACATGCCACACATGTAGTAGGGTGTTGCATGGTCATGTCTCACCTACGGGCATCAACAATGCTATCTGTACTACTGTGTGACAATGGGTATTGTAATAGGAGTATGTGGCCTCAGAATGCTGTCCCCTACAGATATACAGACATGCACACCTACACACACATGCCAGAACACAATGGGTATCCCATGCCTATCACCCCATTTGTAAAACACTGTTGTGGTGGTACTGCAAGGCCCGTATAGCCAGTATGGGGGGGGAGCTTAACAGGGTACATGTAATGTCCCATACAGCAGCAGCCACAACTGACTATGGAAATGTTGTTGCATTGGTTGTGAAGGCCTTCATGGAATTCCCAAGTACAGGTGTGCTAACATACAGACACTGCTATACTCAGTCATGCATACGTACACATGTGTCAATACAGGGGTGCTTTCCTGCAGGTGGTCATAGCTGTGTACCTAGCTATTGTCCAAGGGGAGATGGGTTGTGTAGGGGTTGTGTGTACAGTGTTACCTTGCCACCTGCCAGGTGACAGCAGGCATCTATCAACAGACATTACTATTGTGACCCTCAGGATGTGAATGACATGCATCAGCCAATATTCCAGGTGCCTCCTGTACATGGCCACTGAGGTGATCAAGTTGACATGTATGCAACATGAATTACAACACATGGTTATTGTCTGTGATGGTGACCTGTACCCAAGCATGTTCAGTTGACTGTGGTAGTGTAGTGGAGGTACCTGTGGCATGAGTTGCGTACAGGGTGACATCTCCTATATGTGCCACTTCTTACACAGCTGGCCAGACATGTCATTGTCAATAAAGCTTAGGTTGCCTGTACATAAACCAGCTGTATACCTGCCATCTGCACATCTGTACAGGGAATGACGGTCATCAGCTTGGCAAGTAGCTATGCAGTAGCATGAGTGTGTTGACAGATAGATGTCTGACAACAATATGTATGCCATAAGTACATGTCAGAAGCCCTCAGTAACATGTGCTATAGAGATGGTAGTCTACAGTTACATTCCACATGATGGATCTTTACCCAGTAAGGGGTATATACTGTGACACAGCTCACACACCACGGATACAACAGGGAGGCCTCAGAGTTGAGCTATGCCTGCAGATGTGCCTGCTGTCAGTACTACATTTAGCATTCTGCTCTTGCCTGGGTATGCACTGTCAACAGTAGTACTGCCATGATACACTACATGCCAGTGTGACAGCACGTACCCTGGACTACTACCCCTGTATGTAACACATTCTCACAGATAACAGTGCTGTACAGACCTCATATACATCTGTGTCCCACACATGACACTCATACCCCTTACTACTGTAATGACAGCACATAGGCGTATGTATTGTACATGGCATTACATACACTTATTACAGATGCCATTACCTTGCTATGTTATCAGACTGGGTGGTGTGACCTGGTTACCAGGACTAAGCCATGCTTAGCAAGTCTCAACATTGGTGCAATGTAACAGCTAAGCTGATTTGCACACTGGTAAGCAAAGCCTGCATTGTGTAAGCGCCCATACGTTTGCCTATAGCTTAGCACTGCTTAGCTTCGTGCAAACCCATGCAAGCCTGCTTAAAGCTGCTCAAAACTGCCTTAACCACTCTGTATCCAACAGCCCTTTTCCGCCCAGCAACAAAATGAACAGTCCTTGCAGGTCTGGAACCCAGGACCATGTACACTAAAGTCACAACACTTACCCACTACGCCATGACCACTGTGAAGACAGCTGTTGGTTTACAATATAGCTGTCAATACACATATAGAGTAGTATTGAACAATTGCCTTTACTTCCTAAATTGTGTAGTCCTTGTTATTAATATAACTGTTGCATCACATATGCTGTTTTATCATAATGTACATATAGCAGATACATACGGTGAGATACATCTGGCAGGGTATACACAACCATGAGGTTTACACATGACAGGAAAATGGTTATATACGTGTAATAGGTCTATATATGTCTACATATAAATACACATGTATACTCATACATATGTCTGTATACACATATGTGTAGTGCAACTTATATATGGCCATGTGCACATCCCTTCGTATTTACACACACACACACACACACACACATATATGTATATATATATATATATATATATATATACATATATGTATATATATGTATATATATATATATATATATATATATACATATATATATATATATATATATATGTATATATATATATATATATATATATGTATATATATATACATATATATATATATATATATGTATATATATATATATATATATATATGTACACATCTATGTATAGCTATATATGTATGCACATCCTATGTGTACAGTTATGCCTAGTTATGTTGTTATATATGTAAATATGTACAATTATATGTGCATACATATCTATTGTGATATACCTACTACTGTCAATATATATGTAGATATCCATACATATATGTGCATATGTATCTCTATCTGTATATGTCTAGACATATATTGCTCTGTATATGTATATATCTGAGTGTTTATATATATATATATATATATATATATATATATATATATATATGTGTGTGTGTGTGTACATATACATATCTGTCTATGTATGTCGATATGTATATGTGTATATAGCTATATAGATATATGGATAATTAGATATACATATATGTTCGCCATATGTCCTGAACATGGAGTGGAGCCCTACCTCAGCCCCAATAGTCCCAACTACGTAGTGCAAGGGGCTGTCAGGTATGTATTGCAGGTATATTTGTAGACTATTGCTACTGTAATAAGTATTGTCTTCACAGACATGGTGTGTGTGGTAGGTCACATCTGCTTTTAACATGTGCATCACTGGCTACTGACAGACATCCTAAGGGCATCATAGTACAGTAGCACTGCTAGCACAGTAATGCTCCTGTGGACTACAACAGAGATATGGCCAATATATGTGGACAGACTGACACAGTCTGTGGACAGTCCAGACATATACACAGAACCACTTAATGCAAGACATGTGGACCAAGCCTGACAATGTGGATGTTAACACCCATGTAGATGGGTATAACGCGTAACTACTGGTATGCATATGACCCCATAGGTTATGCATTCACACACCCCTGTCTGTCCTGACACATAATAACTGCTGGTACAGAGGCGCCATGGCCACATACTACCCACTAGTTATTGACATACATTTGTACAGCATCCCACTGCTTTGTTTGACATACATGATTGTCATGGTGGCCCAGCAGCAGTACATCTGGTAAGTATCTGGACATGACATCTCACTGGGTAGGTACACTATGCTGCTAGGCATGTAACAAAGCACTGTGCAGGCTACAGGCTGACTGGCTCAACACTGGCCTACATTTCCTGTGGGGAAATACACATGTACCTGCATATATAGCAGGCTATACAGGCATGTCACAGCACAATGTAACGGACACCTATGTGAAAGTGCATAACCACAACCAATGCAACATATGGTAAGCTAGCATACTATTACAGTATATCGACTATCTGTTCAACACCATCCTCATATGTGCCACTCACACACTAACCGTACATATACTGGACCGCTACACATTGTGGTCGGATGCCTGTCTGTGGTATGGGACATATTTGTGTTTGGCCCTACAAACATGTAAGCTGATAGGGTAACTTACAGTGGTGCAGCATGTAACATCAGATAGACCAGGACCAAGAACCATGACATCTACCACAGTCTGTACCCAGGCCAAGGTACATATTAACAATACACAATCTGTCGGCAATCACCATAAGTACACAGACCTCAGTACTCTACAGACAACCACAGAATGTCCAGGTTATGTCATCAAATATAACCCCTTCTATACATAACATGTGTAGCAATCTGATATCTCACTGGCTTGTTATCAGATATGATGTCAATAAATATGGTGTACAGCACATATGCACCTGTTACTGCATGACATATGTACAAAGGTTGGCAGAGGTGTGGCTGGAGGCACAAACACAGGGCCATTATTGACATGTTGCTCTGATAACCTCATACATTTACTGTTGTAACAGGGTTTGTTGCAACATATGTCCTATGAGGGATATGAAGTCAGTAACTCTCACAGCTGCCACCTTCTACAGACTGCAATCATCACACTACCTTCTGCAGTTCACAGATAGGTGCTCTGTGGGTAACACAAGAAACAAAAGGCAACACACACTGCCCAGTCTGCAGATCACCCTACTGACGAGGGTTTCCTCATAAACATAGCACTGACATGACAGGTATTAAATCATGTAGATCATCCATATCCACACACACCCTGTTAAACTGACATTACTCTAATTGCAGTATAGCAGCACTTACAGTCTGTAGTCAAGTCAGGCACATCCCTCTCCTGTGTCTTAACCTGTTTCCACAGTGTATGTTGTTAGAGGTAAATCCCCAATCCATCTGTTATGCTGTTTGCCAAACAACAGATCTAGTTTCTGCTCACAGTGAATGAAACGGCCCACCACCAACATGATGTTCCTAGATATTGTGTTTTTCCATGCAATTGGCTATGGGAATGTTACCACAGCTGTTCCACATGCAGTCAGCTAGAGGAGGGCTGCAATTCGTGCAGAGGCCATCAGCTGATGATGAGCATCACTTACAATACACATGCTGCTGCCTAAGCAAAGCAGGTGTAGGTCTCCACGTCCACCAGAGAGGGAGGGAGTGAGAGAGGCAGACAGAGGCAAAGTAAAGTCAGGGAGGGGTGGGAGAGTAAAACTTAAGCATGTTTGTGTCACACACCTACCTGCACAGAGTATCAAACCCCTGACAACTATGTAGTGCTATCACATTTCTATGCAGTTATCAGATGCGCCACATAGGTTACATGTTGAGGAGCCCTGAAAACATATATGTGATGGTGAGTGGCATCTGCAACAGGGATATGGTAACTATTACGGTAGGTGTAGTACATGTGCCTGTCCGCATGAACAGGTGCCAGTATCAACACAGCCCCACTCTCACAGGGACGACACACATTGACACACATGGCAGGGCCAGGAATACAACTCATCACTAGTGAGATTGCCACAACACATTACTGTGCAGGTATCACATGCACCACAGGGGTCATACAGAGGTTATATGGGCAAAGGGTATGTGGAAGTGTCTGACATTTGACAACATGCTTCAGTATGCCAATGGGGGTTGTAGTGAGTGTGAATGTGATCATATGCACCATACAACACACACACAGACACACACACACACACACACACACACACACACACACACACACACACACACGGTGGCAGTACTGACATGCATGGGTGCATTGCTGCACACACACAGGGTGTCAGTACTGACATGCATGGGTGCATTGCTTCACAGGTGTCTAGTGGTCGACTGTGCCAGACAGCTATACAAGGCTAGGTGATGGGTATACCTTGGCATCAGCCCACATGACACTGGTCTGCATTGTGGCTCAGGGGTGTAGTTTCAGGATCTGCCCACACAGGTGGGTATTGTATTCACCATCCAGTCACCTGGGTGACTATTGTGTGTGATCAATGCTGTGCATTGCTTGCCATGTATGTGTTTCTTAGTCCATGACATGGACGGTGTCTGGGATGTGCACACCTCCCACATGCATGTACAGTGACATGTGGAACTGTACCTGTGGTGTCTGGCCCATGTTGTGTACACAGATTATCATCAGATGTGCCAGTCCTGGCCTCATGTGGTGGGAACTGGTAATGAACAGCAGGTGTACCTTGTACCTACATTGATAGCATGATACTGGTATTCCCTGGTGTCAGTGGCATCTGTCCATACAGGGCATGTTTTCAGGCATGGTATGTCCTTTGTGGGTCACATTTGATGGCACCACAGGTGTTGCAGGTGTCCAGTGGGGAACATGGGGAAGGTGCAATGTTGGCATGTACATGCCTATTGGACAGATGGACAGGGTGTCATGCCCTGTACAGCCCACTGCAATCACACCATAGTTACTATCAGTGGGCAATATGCACGGTACTACCAGCATAGCGGCTGTTTCCTAGGCAAGTGTGTGTGTGTGTGTATGAGACATGGGTTGAGAGTGTTCTCTTGATTTTACTAGGGTTGCTTACTTTGTTTGCCTGGCCTTGATGTCACATGTATGGGTATGGATTTGCACCCCAGCCTCTCGGCTATTTCACATCTGTTATCCCTGTATGGTGGTCATTATGATATATACTAGGGCCACCATAAAAGAAATTTGCAAAACCCGCTCCACCTTGAGCCCACACTCACAACCACCTCCTCACAGGATATGAGTTACAAACACAGAGATAGACAGACAGACAGACACACACACACACACACACACACACACACACACACACACACACACACACACACACACACACACACACACACACACCTGTCATGTCTGGGATTAGAACTCCTACCTAACTAGTTTATTAAACTACAGCACTACACAGTTATAGGACATGCCACAGTGATTACTGGAGTACTCTTTCTCCAGAGATGTAGTTCACATTGGATGACATCAGCAGGATTGCCAAAGTAGGGTATTTGAATTATAGTGAGTGCGGCTAGGCTAAAATGCATTGCTCCATACACAGACATTGAAACACACACAAAACATCCACAACCAACATGTGTGGGAATAGAACCCCTAACAGAGTTCTATATCACACTACAGCATGAAGCTGTTATAGGATGCACCACGAGGATTATTGGAGTACACCTTCCCCAAAGGTGTATTTCACAATGAATGACATCAGCAGGATTGCCAAAGTAGGCATTTGAATTGTAGTGAGTGTGGCTAGGCTAAAATGCATTGCTCCCTATACAGACATTAAAACACACAAAAAACATCCACAACCAACATGTGTGGGAATAGAACCCCTACCAGAGTTCTATATCACACTACAGCATGAAGCTGTTATAGGATGCACCACAGGGATTATTGGAGTACACCTTCCCTAAAGGTGTATCTCACAATGAATGACATCAGCAGAATTGTCGAAGTAAGGCATTTGAATTGTAGTGAGTGTGGCTAGGTTAAAATTCATTGCTCCCTACACAGACATTGAAACACACACAAAACATCCACAACCGACATGTGTGGGAATAGAACCCTACCAGAGTTCTATATCACACTACAGCATGAAGCTGTTATAGGATGCACCATGGGGATTATTGGAGTACACCTTCCCCAAAGGTGTATTTCACAATGAATGACATCAGCAGGATTGCCAAAGTAGGGCATTTGAATTGTAGTGAGTGTGGCTAGGCTAAAATGCATTGCTCCCTACACAGACAGAGGCACACACACTTGCCATGTCTGGGATTAGAACTCCTACCTAACTAGTTTATCACACTACAGCAATACGCAGTTATAGGACACGCCACAGAGATTACTGTGCTACAGCATTCCAAAAGGTGTATTTCACAGAGTGTGACATCAGCAGTCTTGACGAAGCAGGGCAGTTGAATTGTAGTGAGTGTGACAAGCCTAAAAAGCATTGCTTTCTACACAGATGGTGACATACACTCACACACACACACACACACACACACACACACACACACACACACACACACACACACACACACACACACTTGCCATGTCTCAGATTAGAACTCCTACCTAACTAGTTTATTACACTACAGTGGTATGCAGCTATAGGAAGTACCATGGAGATTACTGGCCTACACCTTTCATAAGGGTGCATTTCAAAGTGGATTACCTCAGCAGGCTTGTCATAGTATGGCTATGAGGAGGGCAGTGTGTGTGCATGGGCCTTAGCCCATTCATCTAGAGTTTGACACACCACATGCTGGCTCACGCAGGGTTATATTCCACAGTTATGTGTATACAGCTGGTAGATGATTACTTCCTTGTACAGTCATGTTGCACAGCTAGCACTTGCACCACCTAGTCTGTCATGACAGATACCAGTGGCTAAGGTCTACAGTGAATAATATCCGAACCTCATGTGGTTGTATCCATTTGGCTGTGTGCTGGGTGGGATAGGCCTCATAATGGATGGCCCCTTGTGACAGTCACTCTATTCCACACATCTGTGCATGTCTACTTTTGGCTTGTTATAGTGTGTTGTCCTTGGATATATGCCTATATTCCTATCCAGTGTGTGTGCAAACCATAAGTTCTGCATACTGAGGAGTGTCTGCACTAACATTTGCAAATACCAGATATGTCTGGTCCACTGTTGTTTGCAGACATGGCCATCATTTCGTTAAGTGTGTGAGCATGCCCAGTATGCCCTTCTGTATTGAATGTGTGGATCAATTCCAGGTAGTTTGTACTGCAGTGCAGACCTTTGTGTTGTACACCTGCAGGTAGCATACTCTTTCTGCAGGTTATCTGTTAATCATTTGCCAATATGGGGACAAACCATGCAGGGGATAGTGTGTACTGTAGGTGATTGTGTCTGTGCTGCTTCAGCTGCATGGTACTGCTGTTAGCAGAGATATTCAGACATGTGCACTGTTATACACAGTGATGTTTTCTGTCCTCATGTACTGTCAGGTGGACATTCTTGCTCACAGTGATGACTTGTGGGACAAGGGTGACTGCAACTGTGTCTGGTATTGTGGGCAGACACCTACGTATTTAAGGTAAGTTATGTCATTCTGGAGGGGGAGCTGCAGATAGTTGGTGCTGGATTTGTGTATCCAATTCAGCACCTTGGTACAGTGCTGGCAGAGGATCCCATACTTGTCCGCCCATCAACATGGCAGTATGGCCTTATCATGCTGTGCAATGCCTCACAGCTGTACAGATTTGCACATGTTAGCCAGAGGCAGGGGCCATGGCTCAGGACATTTACCCTATTTTGGTGTACAGGCAGATGTGTAGCTACCCATTTATGTATTTGCAGCCAGGGATAGTGTGCACACAGCTTGGTTGGACCCTGCACATTCCATGCTGCCCATGCTCCCACACCCCCCTCTGTTATTCTAACCTCTTCCATACATTATGCATACATTCTGTGATACTTTCCCTAAGGGTATCACCACATCACAGGTGTGTGTTAGTGTTGGTCCACAGTTCATGCAGTGGGACATGGTGGACATGTTACTGTGGTTTGTCCACATGGTCTTGCATATGGCTTAAATGGAGTGCGTTATGATGCTATTTGGGTGTTTGTGACATAACATGCATTGGCGGTACATGTGAGACATGGGCCTTTGGCAGGTGCCTGTGGGGCATTTGGTGTTGATGTAGGCCAGATGTGGCAGGCCATTGCATTCTGTCAGTCCTACAGTCCCAGACCACCATACAGTATATTTCCCTGGGGTGAAAGGGTAGATGTGATAGTTGTTCATGCCAATACCTTCTATCAGTCTTGATCAGGTGGTGAGGATGATGGCAGGGTGCTATCTACAGCTAGGGACACACCTGCATGGGACACATGTACTGCATGCTGCAGTCTTCCACTATTGCCATATACAGATGGGGGTCATACTGTAACCATTCCCCACAGCAGGGATATTGCCAGAGAGGTGCCTGTGGGTGGTGTTTAAGTGGCTGGGTGCATGTGTGCTATGGGCACTACTTGCATCTGACACACAGATATTCATGGGGAATTACAGTTATGCTGGCATGTACGGGTACATTAGCTGATTCCCAATACATCAGTCATACCTCCTTTGTGATCTGCAGGTGTTCAGGCAGACATCACCGGTATCCCCTGCTACAGGTCCTGTTACTGTGCTGCATACCTATATGTACAAATCCAAGAGTGTCACCATTAAACAGTGACACAATATATACTGTATGTCAGGGGTACTTTCCACTGTGTACTGCTTATATATCTAGCCCAACAACCATGCAATGTCAGTCTTTCAGATGGTGACACATATTACCACCATACATTTACAGTGGCTTACTGCTAGCATGTGTTATACTGGTGGGGATTGTCTTTGGCACTGCAGTCATGAGGGCTTGTCCCTGTTATCAGCAGTAGTGGGCAATGGCCACCAGGTCTTACCTCAACATACATGCATACTGACCACTCTCACACATTTTGAAACACACACCATCCTAACACACACAAGACCTGCATATTGTGCAAATGCTACAACCTATCCTGCTACCTTGGCCACCTCTGGCCATCTGTGCTCCACTCGTATTATACCTACTCATACATGTTACTACATCTCTACACAGGATTGGGGGGCACACCTGACTGTTTCCACATTTCTACACATTATTGGGGGGGCACACCTTACTGTTTCTACATATCTACATAGGATGGGGGGGCACACCTGGCACATGCACACATTTGCTATGACTGTAGGGGTATGTCAGGTACTCCATTTCATTCTGTATTCTAACCTATCATACTGTCTAGAGGCATATCAGTGTACTACAGGTCTTAGCTGTGGTTGTCCTACATATTATTGTCTGACGTCCTATCCTTCAGAACTAACATCCCACTGCCTTACCTGCTGTAGTCTGTCTGTGTAGGCCTGGGGGGAGATTATCCATCAAAATGATTCAAAGGCCATAGCACAGGCTCAGTTTGGTTTTGTCTACACCTGTCCTGCTGGCTGAGACTGTTGTTGGGTATGTGAACCTCCCTGACTGGCATGTGTGAGTCATATGGACACACATGTCGCCCAGCACATTTCCTGCAGTGGGTTTTGTCACCCTGTGTAGTACTACACCCTGGGTTTTGTCACCCTGTGTAGTGGCTACTATAGTGATTCCAGTATGTGTTACAGATGTCATGGTGCCACTATGTTTGTCTACTATCTGCTGCCATAACATTCAGCCACCCAATACCCTTGCATACTCACATCCATACCATAGATACAGGTAACAACACAGTCTACTCCATTTGGCAATTGGTAGGTTGATTCTACCTTGTGGTTGTGCCAGGATTGAGGATGGTGCTGGAGGGCTGCACATAGTACACTCCCTATACATGGTTGAGCACAGGTAGTGTCATGTTTGGCATCCCTTTTACTGTATGTGTGAGTCAGAGAGAGGTGTCATTCTCTAGGTCCCTATTGTGTCAATGTATGTAGTATGCATTGTCTCTTTGCCATGGCCTCGGCATACTGGGCATGTCTCCATCTGCCTACTGGGGCAGGCTCAGGTTGTTCCTCCTCCGAGTCACTCTGCGCCTTTGCAGGCCTTGGCATTGGTGGGGTCTGTGTGGCCCTGCCCCATGCTGTTCCTGCTGCAGCTGTTTCCACAGGATCATATTGTGTAGCATGGCACATACCATAAAAAGTTGGGTACATGTAACTGGTGAATACTGCAAGGCTCCACTGGATGTGTCCAGACACCAGAACCGTGACTTGAGCATCCCAAACATATGCTCTATTATAAGTCTGGTCTGTGCATGTGCCTCATTATGGCGCTCTTGTTCAGGTGTGTGTGCATTTCTGATGGGTGTCATCAGCCACGGCTCCAGTGTGTAACCAGCATCTCCCACTAGGTGACCGTAGGGGATGTCCCTATTAGCTTCCAGGGCAGCCAGCACACACATTCATTATAATGCCCTGGGCATTGCACACGACCTGGCAGTTGATGGAGGGGAAGCCCCTGCGGTTGATGTAGACCCTACCCTGATCACTGGGTGGTGCTTTGATGCATATGTGCATGCAGTCTATAGCACTCACTACCTCAGGGGATTCTTCTGTTTGGTGGAAGAGATGCATATTGTTGGCCAACAAGTCACGGGTGTTGAGGAAATATACGTGCTGACTGGCATCTTCTGACATGGCATCCAAGAACTGGTGGAATACTCTGGATGCTGATGCCTGTGAGATCCCCATGATATCCTCAGTTGAGCTTTGAGTGGTACCTGTGGCTAGTATTCCTAGGCCTTCACATACCTTGGTGTCCACTGGAATGGGTTCCCCTTGGTCAGTTCGGTGTGTCAGGCGTGGCTGGCACAGCTCAACAATTTGCTGTAGGAGGTCCCTGTCTACCCTATAGTGCTCCACTATCTCCAGCTCATGTAGCCCCTGGTAGGTTACCCTGGGTCTGTAAACTCTTCTCCGTCTCCTCACTGTGGATTGATCGGCAGCATTCACATCCTCACCATCCTCAGCCTCTTGCACATGTTGTTCTATGTTGCCTGATGCAGCCCCTCTCATTTTGTAGGTTTGTTTGTTAAAAGTTCCCCGCTTGTATACACCGGTGGTGTAGAATGTGGGAAAAACCAGAGAGGAAGGTGTTTGCTTAGTTTATAGTAGTGTTCTGGGCTAGGCTGGTCTGCTGCTTGTGCAATTGGCTGATTCTGATACATTTCACCTGCCAGCTATGCTAGTTCTCCTTGATTACCTTCCAACTGCTGTTTTCCCTTCCCATTGCCTTCCTGTTTAAGCCCAGGGACATGCCGCACAAACAGAGTGCTCAAATGTGCACAGTGCTGCTATTTCCTGGTTTAACTTTTTTTTCCTTCCTTTAAAACCCTGTGCGTGGTGCGCACACCCGCTTAGCAATGTAAAGAGTGCTAGGCAGATTCAAACACACCCCCTAGCTTAGCTGTGCTAAGCTAGGAGCAAACCCGAGCCACAGGGCTTCAGTCCGCTTACAGTATGCCTGAGACACACCCCTATGATGTCAGCTAACTCCTAGGCTTGCACCAAGCTATTCCTACTCTTACACTGTTGGGACCTGACTAGCATGCTGGGAAAACTGGGATTCACTATCATTCCCCTCATTTGCATAGGATTGCCTGCTAATGCATAGTTACATGTCTCACACTGAGCCTCCCCCCTTAGCAACCACTAATCACCGGCCATGGTGTCTTCTGCCTGCCATTGACTTGCATGGCAGAATAGTGATTTTAGTTAGAATGCTTATTTTAGGTTTATTTTATTACCCCCCCCCCCGATCCCGTGTGCGCCACACTGCCCTATGCTTAAACAGCCGAGATCAGCTAAAAAAAAATAAAAGTTGATTTTTTTGGCTGTTTGCAATGACACTGGCCTTATACTTGGCCATTGGCATGCTTCCTGACTGATATGCAGCCTTTATTTGGAGCTGTCAAAGCTCCATTTTGGATTTTGCAGAAATGTACTCGGTTACTAATCCAGTACATTTCTGCAGATTGCACTTGTCCTGCACGGCCCGTTTCAAGCTTCCTGGATTGCAAATGCACCTCATTTGCATGGATTTCTCCTGAATATGGGGTGATTTCCATACAGGGGCTTGTCTTGCCTCAGTATCTGTGACATAGTACAAATAATGGTCAACTGTTTCTAACATAAGAGTTCATTTTTTTCAGAATAATGGGAGTTCTAAAATACCAGGTGCTTAATAAAGATATGTAAAACAATATGCGCTTAATCAAATGTTCAAAATGGCAAGAGTTATTCAGAGTGTGAAAATGTAAAAAACTATATGGCCAGATAAAAATAAACTATTACTTTGGTTTTCTTGAATATGACTTTCACCATCTCATTTGCTGATGGGAAAGAAAATGAGAACAAGGGAGTCAGTACCGTCATTTCTACTACAGCAAAAAAAAAAAAAAAATAAAGATGGCAATGGTGAAGCACCTAATTAAGGTATCCAACAGACACAGTATCCCATTCAAGCCAGGGAAGCATCACATTATAATCAAAATGAATTTGTTGCAGTGTATGAATGACACATTCTGCATGGTCTTGAAATTACCCCACAGTGGAATAAACCAACATCGTGTTTTTGAAGAGGGGCAAGCCCCCCCCCCTGTGCACTCACACCCCCTGTGTCTCCACAACCCCATATAATTATATATACTAACTCCAAGATCACAAAATCCTTGGGAAGGGTAATATTCATGGTTTCTAAGCTGTTATAATGACGAACAGAAAGTGGTCAATTTTCTATTAGCGAAAGTGGGTATACATTTGCCAATATAAACTTGACGTTTTGCATTTACCCTTTTCCTTCCCGTAGTGTGATCTTGGTGTTGGTATATATAATAAGCAGGGGGGCTTGCTCCCCTGCAAAAATGTAAAAGGACACACAAACTTTTGAAACCGGAAGTCTGGCATGTTAAATGTAGATTGTCGTGTTTATCACGTTCAACATTTGGGAGAAATTTTATTTTCATTTTTGATATTATATTTAAATCTAAAATCTTCTGCCCTTCAACAATTTGATAGTAAACCTATATATATATATATATATATATATATATATATATATATATATGTGTGTGTGTGTGTGTGTGTGTGTGTGTGTGTGTGTATATATATATATATATATATATATATATATATATATATATATATATATATATATATATATATATATATATACATACATATACAAACAGACATACATATAAATCAATGGATGCAGTTGCAATTAAAAAAAAAATATTTTGCACATTGATAACTGAAATGAAAAACACAAAGTCACTTGTTTTTTTAAAACAGAAAGAATGCATTCAATATTTTTTTCAAACACAAAAACAAAGTAAATGTAGCCCTTCTGCCAATGGCTGCACTTGAAATTAAAGTTGAAAGCTGCAGGCCTCTCCCAGGCTGAGAATCTAGCTCTGAGTTGTACATAAGCTTGTCAGCTACAACTGCATATCAGTCCCCATACCTCTTGGGTCTTCTGGCAGGCTATTTCTTACCTCTTTACTGACCCTCTGCCACTGATCAAAAAACTTAATACTTAGATCCAGAGATATGGCTATTTCATGTGTCATGCATTAGACACCCCCCCCCCCCCGTGTATTCTATCTCTTTATCTCTCTCTCCTTATAGATAGAGAGATAGATACTGGTTAATATATGTATATAATCTTTCACTTGTCTTTAGCACTTTTTTCAATATTTTTTTTAACTCTTATTTCAGATTCAGAAATGTCCTGTTTAAGACTAAAGTCATACATAACATATGAATCTTAACAGAGAGGATCTGTTAAACAATAGCAATTAAGAAATGTCTGCTTATAGATTTTCATAGTTTAGCCCATTTGAAACTCAGTAGCCAGACTGATGTTGACTTTTATGAAAACAACAGATGAGGAAGAATTTACACATTTAAGGAGTGAAATTACAGAAATAAGACATTGTTACAATGGTAGACAGAAGACTTAAGACAGCTGCTTTTGAATGACGAGAGGATGTAAGCTCAGACAAAAGGAGAACAACAGAGAGGGCAAGAATTTGTTGCCAAGAACGCAGTTACATCACAGAAAAATGGAGTCAGAATAAGTAAAAATTGAAGAACAACTGACCTGAAGCTGAGTGGGGGCTGGAACAGAGCAGAGAATAATTGGTATTCCTTGGAGCAAGCGTATAAGTATCGGGGACATCAGGGACTGTAACGAAAGAGAGAGAGAGAGAAAATAGAATGGTTTTCAGCAGTGTTCCTTAAATAAGTAAAAAGGCAGGCAAATAATACTTTTAAAGTGCTACTTACAGAAAAATGATAAATGTCATTGATGTGTGTGAATGGAGAAGTCAACAGTAAAACTGCAAACCATGCTGAGAAGGTACCTAATTTAGTCAGGACTGCAGTGTGATCCAGGAGACATAGTATAGTCTGGTTTTGTAAACTTTTGAATTCACCTCTGAATTGTTAAACATGAAATGCAAACAAATACAAAGAGAAACACAATTTATTTCTGCAAACTGGTGTGATCTCTATAGGCTCAAAAAAGATGTAATTATCTGTCAAAAGTGCCTGCCTATCCAAACATTGGAAACGGATTCATACGAGTGATATAAATGCTTACCTGAGGCAATGTACACATTTACCACTTTACTTACTCTGTCCGGATCATTATTCATTTGTCATCATTCTAACCATTTTATCAAGCATTCACCTGCACTCTGCCTAGGAATCAATTACCTTAATTAATTTCATTCATAAAACAGAAGAAAAGTCACATATTGCATAGACAAAAAATGCACATACAACTACAGAGAAATGACACCACACATAAAGTAACTGTCTGTAAATTAATTCTATCAAAGTTAGAATAAAAACAATTTAAGTAATGGAAATAAGAAAAGATTACAACTGCAGTCAGATAAACAAAATACTGCACAATTCATAGATTGCTTGCTTGATTCCTGGAGGATCTGTGTTGAGTACAGTGGGTGTTAGTTGCATTTTGGCAACTTGCTCATTCCATCACAGAAGGGAGGTACTTCTGTCAGCAATTAGGCATATCCCAGTGATGGGTGGTATGCGATTATTTCGAGAACAGGTTTCTATGAAGCATCATCATTACAGGACAGGGCTGGAGCAGACTGATGCTAAGTGTGATGATGTTAGGAGTTCCACCCAGTCAGTGCAGCCTAAAAGCATTCTGCATGCACGGCCACATAGATAATGCTATTGTCAGTTCTGCTCCATTCTCCCGTCCTCTTCCCATCCCAAGTACAGTTGAGGTTGTTCCAGCCCCAAGAGATAGTACTAGAAACACATGCATTCTCCTGTATGGAATCTTGGATAAACAAATCTCAATTCCTACTAAATCTCAATAAAACAAAAATTAATATTATTTACTCTGAAACCCCTCTCAAACCAAAATACGTATTTTACCATAATTTCTGCTAACAACACTAAAATCAAACAAGTTTACCAAGCTAAACTCAAAGATGTCTTCATTGATGACCAGCTGAAATTTGATCAACACATTAATCATGCATAAAGGAAAACATGCCAGAAACTAGACTCTTTATGCATAGTAAAATCATTCCTTACTGATGATGCAAGAAAATGTATAGCTTCAGCTTAGTTGCTACGTTTTCTGTTGTGTGATTTCCCCCATTTTTAGTAACCTGCAAGCTACATTTCTAACAAAGCTAGAATACTTTTATAACAAAATCACCAGATTTGCCACAAACCAGCACTAAAGGTTGCACCACTGTCTAGCACTCAGCGAACCTACCAGGCTAGAAGTGCCCTGCTGCCTATCTTCCCTGCAGCATATCATATGCAAAATCTTGCATAAGCCACTCAGCTATCCAGTCATAAAAGGCATCATAAAACTCTATTCCTCTGAAAGACAGCTAAGATCGAAAGACAAATCTCTGCTTGCTACACAAAAATCTTACTATTCAAAGCTCTCACCCAAATGACCCCCCAACATTCTGGATTACTATCAACTCCCTGCTCCACACTGGTCGCCTACCATCCCTAACCCTTTCCCCTATCACTTTCCCTCTGAAACTGCAGACTTACTTAACAGACACTTCACAGACAGCATCTCTAAACTCCTACCTTCTGGTAACTCTGCTCATCGCAACTCTTCTGTGTCACCCTTACCTCCCTCTAGACCTCTTTTTATTTTTTTATTTTATTTTACATTTGTTGACCAGGATAGTCCAACTGGATGCATGTCCATTTTCAGCAGAGACCCGGGGAGAAAAGCTCCAAGGTAAACAGAAACAACAAATCATGTTACAAATAGAATATTAACAATGATTATATAAGCAAACAAGAATAAACATGTTCCACACATTAGAGTTAATCCTGAGTGAAAGTCAGGAGTAAATTACACAGTAAGCTGATTAACAGATTTTACACATTCTAGAAGAGAGTTAGCCAGGCTTGATAAAATGACATAGCCAGTTTAGTGCCAGATGTTGTTTGAGTCTAGTTTTAAATTGACCTAGGGAGGAAAGTAAAGTAATATCAGCTGGAAGTTTGTTCCATGATCTACCTACAGAGTTTAGAAAGAGAGAATCACTGGCTGCGTTGTTAATTTTGCTTGTCTGAATTAGTAGTCTGTTAGAGGATCGTAGCAGTCGAGGATTGTTATACGGGGTGATAAGATTTTTAACTTCAGGAGTATTGTCCGGATTATAAAGGATTTTATAAGCCATAATCAGTTGGTTATACTGGATTAGACTGGGTAGTTCAAGCCACCCAAGCAATGATGTGTCCTAAAAGGCAGCCCAGTGGCAAACCTGGCAATGTGGTTGTAGCAGGTTGAGAGTTTGTTAAGTACAGTTTTGTCTAAATTAGAGAGTAGAGGGGATGCATACAGAAGTGTTGAAAGAAGGTGAGAGCGAGCTATGGCAATTTTGGCTGGAGGGGTTAGGAAGTCTTTTATTCTGTAAAGTGTCCCTAGTTTTTTATTGATGGTTTTGATCGATTGGCTTACATGTAGGTCGACTTTTAGATTGTTATCTATAATGACACCTAATAGTTTTGTAGAGGGGTCATGGAGATTATTGTGCTATCATATGCATTTATGGTAAAGGTAAAAGCAGTAAACTTTTGTGTTGGTGAAAATAACAGCATTTTAGTTTTTTTGGGATTTAGTATCAGACAGCGTTCAGAAAGCCAGTTTTCTATAGCATCAAAGGTGGTCTGGGTAGCTGACCATACGTCTGTTGGAGATGTGGCCGAGCAGATCAGGGTAGAGTCATCAGTGTATTGGATACAGCTGACTTTTGGGATTAAAGTATACAGGTCGTTAATGATGATGGAGAACAGCAGGGGCCCTAGTATAGAGCCTTGTGGTACTCCAAGGCTGTTAGGTAGTAGGTTAGAGAGTTTGTTCTGCCAAAGAACAGCCTGCTGTCTCCCATTCAGGTAGGACTTAAACAATTGAAGGGCTTTACTATTTAGACAGAATGTTTGCAGGGTGTGTATTAAAAGTTGTTGATCAACCATGTTGAATGCCTTGGAAAGATCCAAGAAGAGGGCAGAGGATATGTGATTGTTGTTACAATTATGGTTTATGGTGTTGTTAAAGGCTAGTAAGGCTGAAGTAGTGCTGTGGTGAGGACGGAAGCCATGCTGGGTATCTGCCATGAGGTGATTCTGGATTAGGTGGTGCATGAGTTGTCTGTGAATACATTTTTCCATAATTTTGCAAGTGGAGAGAGTATAGCTATTGGCCTATAATTGGAGAATTCAGTAGAGCTGCCTCCTTTATGAAGTGGGATAACGTAGGATATTTTCCAGATGGTGGAAATTCTAGTTTCTGCTATGGTTCAGTTAATTAATATTGATACCTGGTAGGCAATAGCATCGGCTGATTTTTGAAGGTAGTCGGCAGGGAGTTGATCAGCAGAGTGTGTGGTGGGTTTTAATTTTTTGATCAACGTACAGATAATTGATGTGGACACTGGTTGAAAGCTGAACAAGAGTAGGTTTCTAGGGGTGGTACTTTCAGGGCCAGGGGAGCTAGGAGGTAATTGGTTAGCTAGAGTTTTAATAGTCTCAGTAAAGAATCAGTTAAAACTATCTGAAACATCCTTGGGGGGGGGTATCAATAGTAACAGCGGGGAAAGGTGTAGAAGTTTGTCCAGGATGTAGTAGATTATTCAAACCTGCCCAAAACTTCTGAGGGTTATTTTGATTTACTGTCTGTAAATTACAGTAGTATTGTTTTTTGTCTTGTAAAATGGATTATTTAGTTTCATTCCTAGACTGCCTGTATTTAATGTGATCTTGGAGGGTCTTTAGTAGAACGCCATAAAGTCCATGCTTTGTATCTAAGGATAATTTTGAGTCTCGACTGTTTAGAAAGCCATGGTGTAGTTTTTGCTTTTGTTCTCTTTGAACAAACAGGTGCATGCAAATCACGGATCTCAAGAAATTTGTTATTGAAGTATGCAGCTGCCTCCTCTAAGGGGATGTGTTTTAGAATAGACCAGTTACATGAGTTAAGTTCCTGTTGGAATCTGGCAGGGTCAAAGATTTTTTTTTGTTTCTAACTTTTCTGAGTAAGGGTAGTTGGGGGTTAATGGCTTTTTGCTTAATTATATATGAGAGAAGGTGATCGCTTAGGTTATCAGGGAGGGTACCAGTGGTGTACAGTTGGGGGGGGGGTGACTATTTATGAGTACCCAGTCAAGTATGCTTTCTTTTTGGTTGGGTTTACCTAACCTGGTAGGGGTGAATATGATTTGTGTAAATGCATGCAGGTTAATATGGGTGGTTGGGGATTCTGAGGAACAGGCGCCCCAGTCTAAGTTACAATCTCTGAGTAGTAGGGTATCTTGGGGGTAGTGACATGATAGCCAGTGCAGGGTGTCTTCAAGTGTAGCTATATTGTTGCCTGGGGGAATACACATGCAGATGATATTAATGCATTTACTTTTATTAAGTTGAAATCTGGTGGCAGGAATCACAGACTTATTAATCTGAAGTGGTTGTGTTACATCTATGGTCACATTCAACTCAGATTTATAGAGTATAGCTACCCCCCCTTCCTGGAAACACGATCCAGCCTGTGTATGTTATACTCAGGTGGTAACACTTCATTGTCTGTAGTGTTAGGTTTTAACCAGGTTTCAGATAAACACGGCTCCATACCTCTGTGTTTCTCTGTCTCTCAGCCTTTTACCTTGTGACATGTTTCTGCTAAATACATCAAATCCCTGCTTCTTAAACTAAAACCATGCTCTCCCCTCCACTGATAAACTCCCCCCCTCAATTTCTGAAAATTGCTGCTGACTTTATTGCATATCCTGTATCTATGTTAATCAACCGCTCCATTCAGGAATCTACTATACCAGAAATATGGAAATCCTTCTATACCACTCCTCTGCACAAAGGTGGCAACTCTGTTGAACCCTCCAACTATAGACATATTGCTGTTCTCTCACCGCTCTCTACAATCCTTGAAAAATGTATGCATACTCAACTACTGTCTTATCTCATTCAAGAAAATCTCCTCATCACCTCGCAACATGGTTTCCGCCCTAAACACAGTACCTCGACTGCCTTACTATCCTTTACTCAAAATGTTGCAGAAGCTAGGGACAGCAACCTCCTCATCTTCTGTCTATTCCTTGATCTCTCTAAAGCCTTTGACACTGTGTCTCATCCCATCTTTCTTAACAAATTCTCAGAACTAAACCTATCTCCTTCTACTCTTGGCTGGTTCCAATCCTACCTTATTGGCAGAAAACAAGCTGTTAGATGGTAGAAGGCTTTCTCACCCTTTCTTGCTGTTCAAACAGGAGTACCCCAAGGCTCCATACTTGTATCACTCATTTTCAACATTTTTATCAACAACCTACATTCATCCTGCAGTCTCTCATCTGTAATCCAATATGCAGATAACTCTACTCTCTTATCTATCTCCAATACTATCTCTGAACTACACTCGCTAACAAAGACTTCCTTTATCTCTGTTGAAAAATGGCTCAGAAACAATCAGCTAATCATTAACCCTAAGAAAACTCAACTCCGTCTCTTCCTACCTCAGACACTCTCTCACCTTAAATCCAACTTTTCTCTTTCCTCCCTAGATGGCACCACTATCTCCCCTGCCTCACACACCAAACTCCTTGGGGTAATAATTGATGACCAACTAAAATTTGACTTGCACATACAACAAACCATCAAAAAAACCCACCAAAAACTTGAACTACTTTATAGGAACAAAAGATTCCTCACTACTGCCACTAAACGCACTCTTGCCTATAATATCCAAACTACCTCAATGCAGAAACTGGAACAAAGGTACAACAAAATTGCCAGATGTATTCCAAAACAACTACTCTGTTCACATCACTGCCTTTCATTAAATAAACTTCAGTGGCTGGAATTTCTGCACCTTCTTGTACAATCGCAACCCCACACTACCATTTCCATACTCAACAACCCCTCTGCCTGCCCTGCTCTCACCTCCCATGTTACTCCCTACTCTCCTCCGTGGCCTCTCCAGAGTGCTGATCGGGATCTTCTCTCAGTTTATAAACCCAAAAGGAATATTGGAAAACTACTTTACAAACACTCTATCTCACTAAATTGGAACAAACTCCCTCTCCATTTTAGATCAAACCTTTCCTTTCCCTGTTTTAAAAAGGAGCATACATCCCACCTACTAAACCTGAAATTATGCCATTGCATTGACCACACATAGTCTTAATCTCTCCCACTGTATAACTTGTTGCATCTCCTAACTTTTTTCTTTGTTAGTAACTTCTGCTTAATCTCCTAAACCCTCAGCTCTACTACTATAGCCCCCTTCCATTCTCCACACTATCAAACCCACTTCCTATCAATGTCTATACATTGCCCTTCTTTTGAACAACGATTATCTTTTTGCCTTTACTCTCATATGTAGTAAATTGTAATCCACTGCTATCAGTGCTACCCTTAATGTTCATAATTTTTTTTCTTTTGTTTTTCTCTTTATAATTAATTTTGTATCTGCAGTGTTTGTTGTTTTTAATAGTTTTTGTCCTGTATGCTTATCTTTGCTTATGTTTGCTGGGGCTCTTTCCCCTTGCATCTCCACTGAAAATGGGTTGCTTACTATCAATGCAATGCAAATAGTTAATAACCTTTGATTTTTTTACAATTATTTTATATTGTGATTGTTATTTAGTATTTGCATATTGTCAGTTTATTTTTACTTATGTTTGCTGGGACTTTTCCCTTCGGGTCTCCACTGAAAATGGGTTTGTTTGCAAACTCAGTTGAAATAACCCGGTTAACAAATGTGAAATAAATAAATAAATAAATAATAAATATGGGATGCCCCATAGTCAAAACAAAATTTCCAAAATGTGGAACTTTGTTCTTCTATCATTATAGACAGATCTAAATGGAATTTCCTTCAAAAAAACAATTATAATGCCACCTGAGGAAAAAAATGAATCTGCTTCTGCATCTCATCAGGCTGACTGCCGTAATACAAACACATTTCATCTCTTCTCATCTCTAGAACAATCCTGCATATATCCTTTTCTAACTTCTAATTTCTCATTACAATAATCTCTTCCTACTTTCACTCAGCAGTATCTTTCCTACCATTACTATCTTTTCTAAGGTATCTTTTCTCTAGTCTTTGAAGTAATTTTTCACAAAAAGAGATTTTAGTACACCAAGGACCTATACAGAGATTAATATATTCCCCAAAAGTAAACGCACTGCTGCTCATAAACCTCTTCACTGCATAAATGTCTCCTTCTTATATGTTATATGTGGATTATTGTACTGCATTTAATGTCTTACTTGTTTTTGCTTAATCTCTTTTGTGCAGAATTAGATACTGCGTGTAATTCTGACTTTTTTAAACTTTCATGATTATTTTTATGATTGTGCAATATATGGCGATTTTCTTCCCAGGCCTCCACTGAAAATACATTTATGCTAAATCCAGTTGGACCATCCAAGTAAATGAATGTGAAATAAATTAAATAAAATAAAATAAACATCCTCTATCTGCCTCTATCCCTCCTTAATTTATATTGCTATTCTTTCTACAGTGTCCCCATCACCATGCTTCTTATGAAGTCTTACCGCCTTCTCTTTTACTGAATATAAACAAATTATACAGACCATGTGTACAATCATATTAGACTACAGCAAAACACTTCCAGTTATGTTTGTAATAAAGCCATCAGTCATCATCCAATCGATCTCCTAAATCACAAATAAAAATTGACTCCTACCTGCCTGTCACTCAATTATCCACACTGCAGAGCAGGATCTATAAGCCCTCCAAAGAAGGGCTAAATTGTTATTCATTCAGATTCCTTTACAACATAATCATGCCAATTTGAAAAGATTCATTGGACCCATTTTGTAGCATGAAGATCGACTGCCCTTGTGCATAAGTTCTTTCTCTCTATGACACAAAGATGGCACTTCTGTAATGTGAGGATAATTGCGTGCTTTTTCAAGAAAATGCCTGTTAGTTGGCCAAAAGGACCTAACCAACCCATCAAACAGCTCAAGAAATTTAAATGAATCATTTTCAGATATGGGCTTTTACCCACTGTTTGTTGCACTTATTTCAATTCTGCCTTTCAAGCCTCTTTCTCTTTTCTAATATTTGTTCGTAAACTTAACTTCTTAGTCAAGTTGAGTAAGCCATCGAGGCAGGCTTTCAATACCGCAGCTAACAAGGAGTGTCATTGTTTACACGTCATTAATCAGTTTCCCTCCATTTCAAACACTTGCTCTGAACCGTGATATATTGTATTTTCTGTTTGCTATTCTTTTTCTTTTATTACTTGTTCATGTAGGTTATATTTCTAAAGACAGACATCATAGTTTATCATGTGCTTTCCTGTTTTTAATTTATTAGTTACCTTCCTGCTATAATCCCTGTAATGGACCACATGCATACCATAAGTATGTTTTATTTCCATCCTTTTCTGATTACTTTATATAATAGAGCATACGTTTTCTATGATGCAGCATTAGTAATTGTCTATTACCAAGGCTATTTTTATAGAACTGTCATCATATTTCTGCTCATATTCCTCTTAACTGTTGCCACAGTTTGCCCTTGGATGTACCACGTGCATCATTTGTACATATTTATTTGTACTCAGAGTGGTAGGTACTGATCTAACAATTCGTGTGGATAAAGAAAATTCAAGACCCAAGTAATTGTGAATTCTTTTTATTTATTCTACTACCTTTTCTCATCCCCGATCATCCATTTTATGAGCAGGTCTGAAAACCCTTTTGCAGTTTGCAAATAATACTTTATTTCTAAATTCAGCAGTTTGTTGCATTACAGTAATGCCTAAGAAATATCTATATTAGCATCTGACCACTGAAAACTCTCTGGTCATCCATACCCACACATTGCTAAGAACGTTGGTTATTAACATTAGTGTCAGACGTACTGAGACACGTGTACAGGCAAAGGAACATTACTGAACCCAAAACAAGTATCAGTACACAGAAAATAGGCATTGGTCATATACAGTAAGCATGATTCTGCAGTTGTTTCACAGCTGCAATCGACAAGACAGATTAAAGGATGTCACTGAAGTTTAGAAATGGAGCTGCAATCCATTCCTGAAACAATTGATTCAGTGAGATGGGCTCCCATTATATGTCCAGTGACTGTAAGTGTTATTCACAAAACTGTTAGAATTTATGCATGATTACACAGAATATAAAATAACTTCAGACTTACTGCACCTTGGAGACTTCTTTGTCCTTTTAGTTACAGTGATCCCAGAGTTAGCATATATAAGTAATGGCGATGCACCCCGCCCCCATCAGAGTTGGGTATGGGGTGACTGCCCACACAACAAAATGTGTTAGGTGTAAGTTTCATACTTTGCTGTTATGTTCTAAGGATTACAGTGACTTTTTATGGATTTTGGAACTCACATTGAAGAGTCTCCAAATTCCAACAATGTACCTAATGAGTTGTATCACAGATTTAAAAACTGTATAAAACATCATGCCTACTCATATGTTCCAAAACTCTCACTTACTTTTTATGAGTTTTGGAGCTTAAAATTCCTTTAGGATACCTACAAATGCACAAAGGGACATTCAAAAGTATAATTAACCTTCTCTTGATTTATTATGTCAAGTAGCTAATGTAAGGTGTGAAGTATTGGTTTTAACAGCAGCACAGGTTTACATCTCCCTTTATGCAGTTTATTTTTTTTGTATCTGCAGTTACATTATGTTTCCTTAAGGACAGAAGGAGACAATAATCCCCATATTCTCTAGAACTCCCTTTCCAGCCCCCTACTCCATTAGTCCTATTCATAAGTCCATGACTTTATCCATTTAAAAGTACTCTCTTTCCAGTTCTTGATGCATTTTGCTGTCCTGCTACCTCCCTCCCTCTTCCTTAATCCTCTGTCCTTCCTGTTCCGATTAACACCTTCTCATCTCTGACATGAATTTCCATTAATGTCATGGCTACAATGCCTCTTGTGGTCTAACCTGAGAAGATCTCTAGCTTCACACAAGGATTCTTCTGGCCTCAGTGCAGTTATTAACAGTCTTTGTACTGAACTTTGGTGGCCACGTTTCTTCCCACTTGTTCAGCCATTACAAATCTTACAGCAGTCAATTTACCCTTTCCATCACAGCTGTTCTTATCCTTGTGTCATCAGCACAGTGGTTGATTCTGTTATTTCCTCCTATATTTGATACAGCCATACTGAAAAGAACTAGGCCCAGGACAGATCCTTACTGTATTGAACCAGCTATTTCCCTTATTCTTTCCATTGAACTTTTCATCACAATGCTGTGTCTCATTCAGTTCTACCATGTAATTATCCAGCTCCTCACTCTTGGTTCTAACCTCAGCTTTACCATGTTTTCCATCAATGATCTTGTGTGGGACAAATTCATAGACCTTTTGGATGTTTTTCCTGTAAGCACCTGCAGATATTCCACTGTATTAGGGTGTTTCTCTCTAGCTGTTAGCTACAAGTGGAAAACATTATTTGCTAAAGAAACATCTCACTAAGTCACTTCAACATCATTTCTCACTTCTGGCTTTTGCTTTGTAGTATCCATTTGATTGCTCTCACTTGTTTTAAAGTAATGTTTCTCTTATGACTTGTGCCCAGTCAGTGATGAAATGAAAGTCTTCCTCACATCAAACCACTTCTATCCTTACTTGGGATAGTATGCTTTTATGGGTGCTGATTAGCACTGCTCTAAAAAGTTTTCTCCACTGCAAATACTGTGGTGATGATGACCTCCTTCTCAGCTTGAAGTGTATATACCAGAGGCTTTCCTGTCCTAAATGGTTAACATAATAGCAATATCATAATTTACCTGCTGCTGAATGATGTTGTTCTGTAACCTAGCATTCTTTGTATCTTTAACTGTCCATTAGTGCTGTCTTATATAAAATGTTTTTTTATGGCATCTCTAAATACAGCTACTAGATTACTTGACTTTCCCATTGTAAGATGTCCTGCCCTATTTTTCTTATTTTTTTTGTTTAAATAATGCACACAATTTGTTTACATATTTCATCAAACTGCTTAAATGATCTGTTGAAAAAGATTAATTCAAAAGCTAAAGGACACGGTCACTCCCCTCTAAACATTATGGGGCTCATAGGTGTATGTCCAAATTCAAATGATCCATGAGTCAGAAATAAAAAAAAAATGTACATTTCATCCAAAATGAGGTTATTCTAGAGTAAGAGAGAACATTTTAATTACAACGAAAGCTAAGCTGACTAGAGACCTCCACTTAATTTCAACAACATTAAGCCTGTATTTTCTCCTGTACCTCATTAAGAATAGGAACCTGACCTCTTCATTCCCTTCTAAATGAACAAGGATTACCAAATAACAATTTGTGTGTCTTTCTATTTGTCACTGTCTAAACAAAATGGAAACATATATGGTTCATTTTGTCCATTTTCAAAAGTACTATAAAGTTTAAATAGTAATGCCTACAGACTAGCTGTATTACAATTTGCATTAATATAGTTGCATGCATTCATTAATATTAATACTTCCATAGCTGCACATCAAACTAAAGTCCTTAGGTCAGTGAGAAGCCTAAAAGCCACCTCAGTTCTTATGATGTCATACAAAAAAGAACCAGTACTGTTTAAATTCCCAAATCTTGAAAGGTAATGCATCACAGACATCAACTTTTTTTACTGGCTTTAATATATATTAATATATAGAATTGAGAGTAAATCACAGGACATTCTTTATGTGAGTGGAATATGAAAACTAAACAACATGATAATTTGCATACATATTAATATAACATTAACATGATAATTTGCATAAATATTAAAGAAGGGAGCAGAATATTGGAAGACCAGACTTGCCTGGCAGCATTTATTAGGACTCCTAGCGGAATAGATGGATGAGATGTCTGAAGGCTCACAATACTGGGAGTAGTGAATTTCTGCACGATCCACAAACCACTAAGATCTCCTTAGTGACACATTGGTGAGGTTTTGGGAAAGGTTTTGGAAACAGTCAAATGGAGTTATTTTAGAAGGAAGATAAATCCCTTGAGAATGAAATCTGTGACTAGTTGGAGAACTAGAAAACAGAAAGGTATGGATTTGTTAGACTTGTTAAAATCCAGATGGCACACTGTATAAGCTTTTCAAAGTCATTACTTGGAGCTAAGATAATGATTCAGCTGCCATGGACTTAATCAGAAAGAAATTATAGGAAATTTAGAATTATTTTGGATCAGTTTGTGAGATGGCATGAAAAGAACCCCAGTCTTTGGAAGTTATTTCAACCTGAAATGACTCTTAATGTTGCTCAAAACCTCTTTTATGCAGTTCATGACTACCCAGAGGTTATATTTCAGTAGAGCTACATTTTTTGTGGACAGTAAGGAATGTAAAAGGCCAAAACTGACACACAGATTACTTGCTCTACTGAAAATGTTTTTGTTGATATGATGGTAACGTATAAGAGTGCAAAGGAACTGATGGCCAAACTGTGCAACTTACTGGTTGATTTAACTTATGGACCAGTAGGAAGGGCAATATAGTTTGTCAAATTTGGGAGAGTTTGGGATACCAGTATAAGTGGAAGATGAACAGGAAGAATGAAGTAATTTCAGTACACATGGAAGATTGTTCACATGTAATGCAGATGAGTTTAATGTCTTGAGAGGTTAAATATTTCTACATGAATAAATTGGGAGTGGCAACAAGAACTGTATATGTTTAATTGTAATGGAGCAATATACAATTCTTCTGATGATTATGTCAAATACAAATGTAACAACCCTTTGGGATTGTGTAATATTTAATTAAAAAATGCATAAAAATGTTTAGATGAAAAAAAATGGGGCATTAGCTGAAGTTTCCCTGAAAGTGAAATAAAATGGAAAATATTGGAAATATGCACAGCATGAAGCCTTCTATAAGTCAGTAAAGTCAAATGTTAAATAAGAAAGTTTCACCTAATTATATATTTTTATACTATCCTGTTTTGTGTCTAAAATAGGGGTTGGTTATTAAAGTAATTGTTTCTAAAATATATGCCCATGATTATGACCCAGATAGGTCAACAACATTAATAGACAATGTTTACAATTTGTCTGTAAGTGGAATATGAGTAATGTTTTCTCATCAAATGTAATTTTGGCGAACAAAAAATCATCAAGTACTGTTCATTGAAGTTACTTTCACTGACAGTGGAGTTTGCTTTTTTTTCCATTGTTGTGTGGCCTTGGAGTTGGTATATATAAGTCCGGGGGTGTGGGGGATGTCCCTCCACATGGAAGGGCACAGGAGGTTTAGCAAATGGTTTTCATGAAATTACCTTCAATGACTTGACATGAATCCATAAAACATGAACATTTGGCAGTTGTTGTTAATTAGAAGAACTGAATTTGAAATATGCAAACTATCTGGAAATGGGATGCAGATAATATCTGATGTTTTGGTGGAAAAAGGGGAACAATACTAGAAAATGCACATAAGATAATGGTAATGCCCACTGTTGGATAATAAAGTTAGTAAAACAAAAGACTAGTGCTTGTATGTGAAACAATACTCACTACCATATTTTAACAATTGTCTAGATTATGAGTTTAATGTTGTGTCTATTAGCTAAAACAATTAAATTCAGACCATGTCAACTATTTTGTTGAGGACCTCATATGAAAATGTGACACTAGATTAATTAGTATGAAACCAGCCATTGTTTTTTTTTTTTTTTTAAGTACATGTATGTATCAAAATTATGCTTATTTAGTTATGTTAGACAAGGTCCTCCTATTTTTCTATTTATTTATGGACATTTGTTGACCGGGAAAGTCCACTGGGTCAGAAACCCATTTTTAGTGGAGGCCCAGGTAGAAAAGTTCCACAGTGAGTAAAGTAACAACATCAGATAACAGGAGATAGGTAGTTACACAATTTTAGACAGAATTTAAACTATATAAAAATATAGACAACAATTATCACATCATAAGAAACTTTTTACAAATACTGTAGCACCTTCTATTTAACATAGAGGTGACAGTAAAGACATTTTGAAGAAAAAAAGAAATTATATATATAGTATTAAAAACTGAGATATACACTAATGCTCACTCACTATATATATTTGTTCCACCAGGGAATGAGTTCGGGAGACATAGTGGGTGGATTGGTCATTAGTGATTGGTTATAGCTTTGGATAGAGGGAGTAATAAGGAGAAGGTTATGGGGGTCTGGTATTAAGGGAGTAAGGACATGTGGGGTTGTTAAGGTAGTAACATTTTAGTGAGAATTTAAAAGCAGTAAGGGGCTCTAACAAAGTAATGGATGTTGGTACAGCATTCCATAATGTAGCTATGGAATAGGAATATAGGCTTTGTCTTGATCTTTTGTTTGGTTTTGATATGCTCAGAAGTTGTTTATTTGTGGACTGTAGATTTCTTGAGGGGGTATAGGGCTGAAGGGGTGACAGGAAAGCTGGGCATTTCTCTGGGGTATATACTAGCTTGTGAGCTAGAGTTAGTTGGGTGTAACTGAGGTATTTTGAGAATTCATACAAATTAAGCATTTTGATCATACCTCTCAACTGTCCCTAATTTTCAGGGACGTCCCTGATTTTTACTCAAATTTTTGCTCTGTCCCTCTGAATCCCTCCTAAAACTACTGACTTTAGGCAGAAAGGTGATGAATTACACTTAATGAATAATGACAATAATTAAGAGTTATACACTTCTTTTACTTCAGAAAAGGTGCATTAATTCATATGCTCTGATTCTCTCAATGTTTCAACTTAATAGCACTAATATTATTATTATATTATTATTATTAAAGATGCACAGCTGCAATTCAATGCATGTACATGTCATAGAGGGTCTGAATACCGAGAGGAAAATTCTGGCTGCCCCATCATACCTCTCAACTATATAGATTTTTGCAGAATGTACAGATTTTTGCCTTATGTTTTTCGTCTGTATTTCATAAAATTGGGGTTTTCTGGCAAATCATTGACTAATTATTGAGGAATGAAGTCAGAAAATAATGGCAGATATTTGAGTTTTAGATTTCATACCCTTCAGAAAAATCATGCTAATGCAAAACCTGTTATTCTATCAACTTTCTATGTTTTTAAGACCAATATTTAAAAGTGTCCCTATTTTTCACCTGTTGTCCCCCATTATTTATGGCTTTGTCCAGACTTCTTGCTCTATGAGGTTGAAAGGTATGCTGCATATGTCAGGAGAGGAAGTGTATGAGTACAGCAAATTAATACAGTAGGTATCCATGCCAGTCATATTTATCAGATTCAAAGTCGTATATAAAAGGAAGACTATACTGAAAGTGCAGTTTCTCTTATATTTAGATGATAGTGTTTGCTTGTTATTCTGATAGGTGGATCGGTCTAGACTTTGGACAGAAAGCAGCATTTGATTACTAAGTGCCACAATCTGTGATCTCCATTAAAAGATATAGATGGCAAGTCTGGTTCTGTGACATATGAAACCCTAATTACAATCTATACTTTCCAGGGCCAATTAACATCTAAGGCAGTGGTGGAGCCAGAAAAGTATGGGCAGCTGTAAAAGAAAACTGACATCAGCGTACTCATTCAAGGGAGAAAGGTGGTCTAAACTGCTGTACTGACAACAACAAATGGAGAGAGGGAGGCTCACAGCATTCACACTGCAGACTCAGATGGGCATTGCTCTGCCTAGCTAGTTCTGTGTGGCAACCTTCATGAGGTCTGTGACATCTAAGACTGCCAAATCCATAACATCCTGAGGCAACAGCTGAGGGCTGAATACTAGATATGTAGCTAAGGGGATGTTTTTGTGGAGAATAGTCATGTCTCTCATCCCCTGCTGCATCATTAAGCACCTCAGTCTGTACTTGAACCTGGATTACTGAGGCTGCAGTCAGAGCATTATCCTTCTACCCCAGTGATTTGGTTATGCACACTGTCTTTTCACTCCCAGGGTTAAAAAAAACATAAAATGATGACACAGGTTAGTATTTCCAGAGCCCTGAAAGTACATACTGGCATATTGCTTGCATCCATTAATAGAATTCAGCAGCACTCAATTGACTGAAACAGAATGTCCTGGAGAAGTCCTCTGTGAGGTAGATATTCCACTATGCAATACATATTGTCTGTGCCATAGTGGCCAACATTGTTCCCACATAGCAACCTGGACTCCCATCTCAAGTGATATTACAACAGCCATGTATTCCATTAAGTTAGTATGCAAGCAATACGTGACAATTATGGCTGTGTAACAAATGTTTGTACAAACATCACTGTGGCATATGCATTTCCTTAATTTGCTGTTGTGCTCTACTTCCAGAATGGTAACACAACACATGGATACCTGCTGGGAAATGCACAACACCTGGGTACCTGCTAAGAGATGTACAACATCTGGGTAACTGCTGGGAGATGCCCAACACCCAAATACTTGCTGGAAGATGCAATCTACCCTTTGCTGAACTCCTCATACTCCATATTAGTGATGTGTGTAACAGAGAAAACTAATGCATACAGATCATCACTTTATATGCTTCATCTCACCTCTCAGCTGAAGATTTGTTTGTGGATGCCTACAAAGGGAGACTTCAGTAAGTACAATCTAAAATGCTTCCATAGCCGGGGTATGCTGCTTCATGTTGTGACTGTAGACCTGTTAGCTGCCCTGGCTGGAACCTCCTACAGATGGCATGCACACAGCCCTGGCTGAAACATCCTACAGATGGCATGCACACAGCCCTGGCTGGAACATCCTACAGTCTCCTACAGATGGCATGCAAACAGCCCTGGCTGGAAAATCCTACAGATGGCATGCACACAGCCTTGGCTGGAACTTCCTACAGATGGCATGCACACAGCCCTGGCTGGAACATCAAACAGATGGCATGCACACAGCCCTGGCTGGAACATCCAACAGATGGCATGCACACATCCCTGGCTGGAACATCCTACAGATTGCATGTACACAACCCTGGCTGGAAAATCCTACGGATGGTATGCACACAGCCCTGGCTGGAACATCCTACAATTGGCATGCACACAACCCTGGCTGGAACATCCTACAGATGGCATGCACACAGCCCTGGCTGGAACACCCTACAGATGGCATGCACACAGCCCTGGCTGGAACATCCTACAGATGGCATGCACACAGCCCTGACTCGAACATCCTACAGATGGCATGCACACAGAATCTGTGGTGTGAATGAAGTAACAGAAGTTGACAGCAAGACATGTCAAGATGTGGAACACTAAACCCATTCAACACCAGTAAAACAATACTATGAGTAAAGCATGCATAGCATGAGACTGTGTAGCTATGTGTCTGTTTGTGTGAGTGTGTGTCAACAAAATAACGTATTTCTATAACACAGCATATTGCTCAATTTTCTTAATTATGGAAAAATCAGAAGCATGGCAGTAGTGAACACTGATGAATGTTACAAAATGAATTAATCTTCATCTGTGAGAAGTGTTTCCCTTCTCAATGAATACATCTATTGTACCATAAACAGACTGAAGTCATAACTTTCCTAAAAATCAGTTTGTCTGTTATGGCCCACCAATGTATGTCCAACTACTACTGACATACTGCATGTGTGTGTTCTCTCTAACTAAAGAACTGATTCATTACCTGTACTGAATAGACCTACATAATGCCACCGACTGCAAGGTACACTGCTTCGCACAACAGTGTTTGTCAGAATGTGTACAGACAAGTTCCTTTAACAGAACCTCGCTGCTATATGTTTACTGTACTTCCATCTTGAAAAATATTCCTTTAACTCTCACTTGTGTCCATTTACTGCCACTATTCCTGTATGTTGCATACATTTCAATACACATAGCAAAATTGCTTTAGAAATAACTTACTACTTAAAATAACTACTTAAAATTAAGAAGGGAAAACGATACAAGTGCCCCCCTTTAAGTTATAGTAGTACACCCATGTTACAATGTCACATTGAACTGCATGTACACCTACAGCAAGTAAGCAGTACTTTGTCTTCATTCTATTGGACCCAGCTATGCACAAGCCAGTTGAGCAATTCATATAGACTTCTTATTGAAGTAAGATTGATTCTAAGTGAGAAAAGAGCATCAACAAAGAGCAGCTTTTAAATTACAAAAAAAAGTAGTGAACACAAATGTGTAATATTAAGTTCAAAATGCTGACTGAATATTTTGTATGAACAAGCAAATATTGCACACAGCTGTGCTGATTTCTAATGACTTGCAGATATTGGTTTGACTCACTTGAGATGTTTTATACTGAATTTTATTTTGTAATTTTATTAATAATTAACAGCAGCTGCTTGATGCAAATGGGCATGTGCATTTATTTATATACATATATATGCCATCTTATGTGACTTATTTTACTGATGTCCTTTCTGGATCATACCGCTTGCATTGCAGGTACGTTTGCTTGTGAGAAATGCACTCCTTGATTAAGCCATGCATATGCATTAGGTAGGGAGAATATACACATGGTTTTCAGTAATGCGGATAGACTGTATCTCTGTGTTTTTTCTTCTGGTCATGTATGTATCCCTGACATGGCCATGGTCCATTCATAAAAGCACTCTATCACAGATAGTATTTCTTAGTATATGTATGTGCAGCTGGCTGACCTGCCTATTATAATATACTGCTGATACTATTGGTTTATAAGATGATATGTAAGAAATTATTATTATGTAAGCAATTGTTAATTAGTTTATAGTAATTGCTTACATATCACCTCTTCTGTATGTTAAGGATATTGGTGCCATTGCTATATTTAATGTTGAATGCTACATTATCTGTTCTGATTTAATCCACTTAGTCACAAAAAACACCCTCATACTCACTCACAGTCACAGAAACAGTCACTTATTCATCTGCATGCATAATTCAACACACACACACACACACACACACACACACACACACACACACACACACACACACATACACATTCAGACTTGTTATTCCCTAATGGTGCGCAGTGGCACAGCGATTAGCATGGTTGCTTGCAGCAAGAGGATCTCAGATTTGATTCATGGCTGGAGTGCCTTTTGTGCAGAGTCTGCATGCCCTCCCTGAATTCGTGTGGGTTTCTTCTGGGTGATCTGGTTCCTCCAACATTCCAAAGACATGCGTCTGGAACATTTCTCGCTGATCCTCTGCTAAAAATGGGCTCTATCTCAGTCAGAATTTCCCAGTAAACAAATATTAAATAAAATAAAATAAATAATATACCTAATAAGGCCAGTGAGGCAGAAACACATGCATATGCATACACAAGATCCATGCAGCCCTACACGCATGAACACTCCCATTCATACCCTAACAACCCCTATTCTCATGTCATTTCTGAACTTAATTACACTTCATGTACTCTCACAGGAGTGAAAGAGTGACTGCCATTTTTTTATGTGGTCACTTCATTTTACAGAAAAAAAAAATACTAAGCTAAACAGTGTTCTCCTTGGTTGATTAAATTGGGTGTCACATGCAGAGCAGAAGACTAATTAGCATTGGCCACTGTCCTTCTTAGACTGCTACGGAGCATGTAGTTTTGCCTGCAAGACCATTATCCATACTGAGGCCTTCATGAGGGAAGAAAGCACAGTTGTGTAAAATCTTACCATAACTGTAGATATCCTTGCCTTCACTGCTGCAGAATTCCTTACTAATGGGATTCCATGCCATGAAGCCCTCCATCTGGCCAGTTTACAACAGATTTCCATTGCTTTAAGCTGCACTGAATGTCACCTGCTTAGTCCTTGCATAAGGTAGGGCATAAAGGTGACGTTCAGGTGTACCATCCCCAAAACAGATTACCCCAGTAGGAACAGCAGTCCAAGGAAAACCAAGGAGAATCTGCACAGCCAGGAATGGAAAAAGACCAGGGGGATGGAGGGAGGGAGTGAATACTGCAGTGGTGAAGGCAAGGACATCTACCATTATGGTAAGCTTTTACACAACTGTACTATGTCCTTACATTCATTGCTGCAGTATTCCTTACTAATGGGAGAGTGCAAAAGCTCAAGAAGAAACCTGGGAGGAGGAAGCAGCAGAGCCCTCCAAGAAGCCATGAAGACTGGCAGTAGCAAAACCAGTTCTAGCTTTGGAGATACCATCCAACTGGTAATGTTTGGTAAAGGTATGCACAGAAGTCCAGGTAGCAACTTCAACAATAGAATTTGCATCTAAGCCTTTGAAAAAAAAGCACCAGAAGAAGCCACAGGTCTAGCAGAATGAGCCTTTAGAGAAGAAGGAAGGTTCTCACCATGAAAAGTGTAACAAAAGGAAATAGCCTTTGAAATCCAAGTGGAAATAGTTTGCTTGGAAACAGCCAAAACTAAAGACCTAGGATGAAAGGAAACAAATAATTGGCCAAACTTCTGGATAGCTTTAGTTCTATTCAAATAAAATCTGAGCTGTCTATGCACATCTAAGGTATGTAGAACCCTCTCACTGTCAGACTGCGGAGTGGGAAAAAAAGTATGCAAATTAATAGACTGATTAAGTGCCAACTCATTAACCACCTTAGGCATAAAAGAAGGATTACTATGCAAGGACACCCTGTCCTCATGAAATGTCAAAAAAGGTGGACAAGCCATAAGGGCTTGCAACTCAGACACCCGTCTGGCAGAAGTAAGAGCTAACAAAAGAACTGTCTTCCAAGAACAATGTTGCAAGGAAGCTGAAACAGCAGGCTCAAAAGGAACTTAAGTCAATTTTTCTAGAACAAAATTAAGATCCCAGGGAGGAGGAACAGGCTTCCTGGGAGGTCTAATATCAAGGACACTTTTAGGAAACTGCTTAGCCTCAAATCTAGAAGTGAACTGAGGAGTTAAAGGCAGACAAGCAGAAAGAACTGATAAGTGGGGCTTAATAGAAGAATAGGCCAAACCAGCATTGAGCAACTCACACAAATAAGAAATAACAGAAGGAACATCCACAGAAAGTGGGTCCAGCTCAGGAGAAAAACATCAAATAAAAACCTCTTCCATTTAGATAAGTAGGATTTCATAGTAGTAGGTTTCCTGGCCTCCTGCAGGACCTGCAGCAAGTCCTCAGGAAAAAAGGTGCCTATGAGGAACCCACACCCAAATCACGCACAGTATCAGTTGAAGTGTGGACAGGAGGGGATGGATGAGAGACCCCTCGTCTTGTGTGAGGAGAGCCACCCTGTAAGGTAACTTGTGATGATTGCCCTGGCAAGATGCAGAAGCAGAGGGAACCAGTGCTGTCACGGCCAAAAGGGAGTCACCAACAAGATTTTGGGAGCAACCTGTTGAATCTTGAACAGGACTCTTGGAATGAGAGGAAGGAGAGGGAATGTATAAAGAAACATCCCCTTCCAAGAAAATGAGAGGGCATCATCCTTCCATACCAGAGGACTTGGGACTCTGGCATAAAACAGAGTAAGTTGTATGTTCAGAGGGGAGGCAAAGAGATCTACTCGAGGAGTACCCTACTGGTGAACAATGTCTAGAAACACATCCCTGTGAACCATCCATTATTGGGATTAAGTGAAGGACCTGCTCAGATTTTTTGCCACAATGTTCTGATCTGAAGGAATGTAAACTGCCTGAAGACTCACACAATATTGGCTAGCCAGATCCCATACTAGAAGTGCCAGCCAGCAAAGAAAGTAGGATCTCATACCCCCCTGTTTATTGATATACCACATGACTGTGGCATTGTCTGTGAATACCTTGAGAGGCCCTGCAGAGAAGAGAGAGGATGAAAGGCCTGAAGAGCCAGCATAAGAGCCCTCATCTCTTTGATGCTGATGTGCTCCTTCTGCTGATGAGGTGACCACACTTCCTGAACCTTCAGGGAGCCAAACGTTGCTCCCCATCCCATATCTGAAGCATCTGTGAACAGATCCTGTGAGGGAAGCAGAGGCTGAAATGGGAGCCCTGGATTGTTGAGGCATGGGAGAAGAGGAACAGGAAAGTCTAGAGGATGCACATGTTGAAGCGACACTAACTTCAGAAACCATTGGAACTTTTTCATGTGGAGACTGGCCAGCGGAAGCATCAGAATGGTGGAAGCCATGAACCCCACAGCTCTCAGAAACTCCCTGGCTGAAATGGAGGCCAGGGGAAGAAGAGTTTGAAAGAAATAAATAAATGCCTTTGAAGGAGGCAGGGATGCCAGCACTAGCACAGTTTGAAACCTGCAACCCAGAAAGACAAGATCCTGGGAAGGAGTCAGGGAAAATTTGTTGAAGTTTATCATGAACCCTAGGCTCTGAAGAAGATAAATGGTAAAATAAAGATTTTGCAAAAAGACTTCTGGAGAAGATGCTTGAATCAGCAGGTCATCCAAATAAGGAAAGATTTGGATCCCTTGAAGCCTGCAAAAGGCAACCACAGGAGCGAGGCATTTGGTGAATACCCTTGGGGTAGTAGAAAAGGCAAAGGGCAAAGCACAGAAATTAAAATGCCAGGAAGCAACAGAGAAACGCAAACATTTCCTAAAAAGAGGATGGATCTGAATATGGAGATAAGCATCTTTGAGGTCCAGAGACACCAGAAAGGCCTGAGAAAAAAGGGACTGAAGGGACAATATCAAAAGGAAGGCAATTTCAGAAAGGTGCTCAGATGGGAGAGGTCTAGAATGGTCTCCAAGTACCTTCTTTTCTGGGCACCAGAAACATAGTTGAATAAAACCCTTTCCCCCTTTGGGACACAGGCACTTCTTCAATAGTACCCTGATACAAGAGATTCCAAAGAACCTCTGAGAAAAAAGGAAGCTGTTCCCGAGGAGGCTGAGGAATGCCCATAAAAGGAGGATGGGAAATCCAGACCATGAAGTACCCTTCATAGGTTCATAGATAGGTTCATAGATTAGTACTAGGCTAACTAACCCTTGACGAATGATTGACAAAACCCAAGAATCCTGGGTGATCCGGAGCCAAATAGGAAGAAAAAGAGAAAGGTGAGGAAACAAAGGAATGTGGCTGAGAATGGGTTGATAGTCAGATAGTACCTGGTTTGTCAGGAAAGGAAGACTTAAGAATCCCTGGAGCCTGAGTGGCCTTACCAGGAGGAGTCTGTTTACTGCCCTTTTTACCTTTAGAAGGAGGGTAAGACTGCCTACGAACAAAGGCTGGCTTAGAAGGGTAGTTCCATTGAAATTTATGGACAGGAGAAACAAAGACATGCTTAAGCTCCTGTAAAGACTTCCCCTTGTCCTGAAGAGACTTAAATAAACCAGCAGCCACTTCACCAAACAAAAGAATATTATCCAGAGGAGCATCCAGCAACTTATCCTGAATATCATCAGACAAAGGTTGAAACTAAAGCCATGAATATCTCCTCAGAACTGAACCAGAAGCAGCATCCCTTGAAGAGGCATCTGCAGCATCATAGCCTCATTGGACATGCTGCCTACCAGATACTCACTGGCCACCAACCCAGACAAAACAACCGGATGAGCCTTTGGGTGCATATTAACCTCTGGAAAAACACCTGGCAGAGGCTGGACAGTGGAAGATTCCAGCCTTACCTTATGCACCTTCTTCTTCCCAGATGGCTGACCCTTGGGGCAGCAAGTTCCATCCATAGTACTCGCAGCAAGCTTAAGTCGCTGGTTCTCAAGGTAGAAGGAAAGGGAAGAAAGCCTACTATGAAGAGTTTTGGGGACAAACGCCTGACAGATTAAACAAAATGTATGGTCGTGAGCAGCACTGAGGCAAAAAGGACACTTATTATAATGGTCTTTATGGAAATCAGTCTCCCACATTGCCATTTTCCTTTCCTGGATGACATTAACTCCAAACAGCAGTAAACAAACAGAAAAAGTAACCAAAAACCCAACTGGGTACTTATCTGCAACTGAGGACTCCTGCAAACAGGAGTAAGCACAGAAAAGCTAATAAACAAAAACTGTTAAAAAAATGGATGTGTGCAACAGACTGGCAGTTAAAATAGTGCTCGAACTGGCGGCAAAAGAGTTCTGAGGATGGTATGCCTGACCATCATGTTTATGCCCTACCTTACGCAAGGAGCAAGCAGGTGATGTACAGCGTACCTTAAAGCAATGGAAATATTTTTGTAAACTGGATGGACGGAGAGCTTCATAGCAGGGAATCCCATTAGTAAGGTATACTGCAGCAGTGAATGTAAAGACATCCTCAGACAGAGTACTTTCTGAGTTCAAAAGGCTGAGTACAATGCAGAAACCTTCCAGTTTAAGGCTTCTTCTGCCTTGTGTTATTCATTTATTAATCCAAGGGAACTTGTCTTAAAATTGTTTTTATGTAGTATTAGTTCCTGGTTATATAATACTCTTTCAATCAACTTTATTGAAGACATAAAGAAACAAAGACAAAAAGTGGAAGCACACAGCAGCCATAATTGAACTACAGCCAGTATACGAGTACAAGAAAAAAGCAACAACGCACATTACAAAATTCTAACTTAAAAAATTGCCATTAATTTATATAAAATTTCATTTTAATTTCTCCCACTAAAACAAGATTAACTGTAACCAATAACATATAGCAATTATACTAGATGTGCCCTGGGTAAGCAATTAATTCTATTAATTCCAAAGCATTAAACTGGGAACGTGTAAGATAATGCTTTAGCTCTACCCATTGAAGTATTTTTAAGGGCACCAAGTGATGTTCCACATAATGATGACTGGTGACAGCTTTGGCCACCTTATTATATCACTGTTCCATGAGTGATAGTTGAAGGAATTGCAAGTTAATCAAGAGGGGTGCAGTGTAAATTAGTGAATGGATTAGAAGAGATCAAGCAATACATTTTCCTGGCATTCTCTGTGAGGTATTGTTGGACTCTAAAGAGTGTACCTAGCTTTTGGTTGCTATTTTTTACTGCTTATTGTATGTCACAATCAAATTTTAAGTTTTCAGCAATGGTGTTTCCTAGAACCTTGGTTTGACTTAATTGTTCTATTCTGGTGTTGTCAGAGGACGTGATTTTGAAATAATGTTTGTAGTTGGTTGAATGATTTAGGATAAATAGGGTAATTTTTCTTTTCCTAGGGTTAAAGAGCAGCTGTGTATCAGACAGACGTGTGGGTGAATTGTTTTAATTTAGCTATGCTGTTAGCAGAATAGATGATTGTTGATTTGTCTGCATCCTATATGACAGTGGCTTGTTTTGAAGCCAGGCAGAGATCTTTAACGACTATATTGAGCAACAGGAGACCTAAAATCGATACTAGAGGGACACCCACTGTAATGGCAAGGAAAGGGAGATGTCATTTTGACATTTTACCATGTGTTGCCTATTTGAGAGGTAGCTGGAGAACCATGATAGTGAAGATTCTTTTATTTCTAGGCAAGCTAGTTTTTGAAGCAATTTCTGTTGGGATACCATGTTGAAAGCTTGGGATAAGTCTAGTAAAGGTGTTGAGACTAAGTTACCAGATGTATGATTTGGGTTAACAGCTGTTATAAAACTAAAGAGAGCTGTACATGTACTGTGAAACCAATAAGACCATTCTGTGAAGGGGAAAGGAGGCAGTCGTCAGTGGGAAAGCTGAAAAGTTCAAACTTGATACACTTCAGAAACTTTCAGAGAAGAGACAGCATGGCTATAAGTGTGAAGTGTGAGATCTCATGTAAGAAAAACAGACTAACTTTTCCTTCACAGCAGTCCATGACAGTCTGAGTAAGCATTTCCAGTAACACCTTGAAATTATTTATTTTACCCCTTAAATACAAGGTTCAGTTCCCAAATCTTCCCTCAATTCACAAGTAATTAACCTTAAGTGACGTTCTAATTTCTGTGTCACTCACAAGAGACACAACTCTTGTCTCTTTCCTATCTAAATATGCAATAAAAACAGAATACAATTAAAACACAGTGCAATGAAAATGCACCTCAATAAACAACAAAGAAGGCAATAAAACAATACAAATTGTAAGAACGCAACATAAGAAAAACAAACTTCTAACTCACAGCCATCTATGACAGACACTGAGTGAGCTTTTCCAGTAAATTTTATTGAACATTTTGATCTAGCATCATGTAGGTCAGTTATCACTTATATAAATTATGGACTTTGGGGTTAAAAATGTATAATTGTTCTAATGGCAAAAAAGATATTTTAATTACTGGAGTATGATCATGTGTTTCGATACTTGTGACTGATAGAATACCCTGCTGTCTGACAATATTGTTCATGTGACTTCTGGTTGTATAAATAGTGCTGAACAAATCTGTTTTCCAGATAACTAACAAAGTGTTACCTCACAGCAGAGGTTCTCTGGTTCAGTTCTCAGCTGGGATACCTTCTGTGCGAAGTCTGTATGTCCTCCATGTGTTTGCATGGGCTTCCTCCAGGTGCTCCAGTTTCCTCCCACATTCCAAAGATATATGCCTGTAGCATCTCTCCCTGGGCCTCTGTGAAAATGGGCTCTGTCCCAGTTGGACTTTCCTGGTAAGCAAATGTTAAATAAATCTTCTTCTTCTTTCGGCTTTTCCCAGTTAGGGGTTGCCACAGCGGATCACCTGTCCGCTCATGATTGGCAGTGGAGTTTTACGGTGTCGAGTTGCCAGCCCGGCACCCAACCTTCCATGGAAGGCACACACACACACTCACACCTAGGGCCAATTTGGAGTGTCGAATCCACCTGCAGCATGTCTTTGAGATGTGGGAGGAAACCCACGCGACCACAGGGAGGACATGCAGACTCCGCACAGAAGGCACCCCAGCCAAGAATTGAACTGGAGAACCTCTTGCTGTGAGGCGACAATGCTAACCACTGCACCACCATGGCTGCCCAAGAGAATAGGAACCTCCAAAACATAATTTCAAATTTCCGATACAATAAAGTAGTCCAAACTTGAAGGAGAACAAGTGAAAGAAAAAAAAAATTCAGATTACTTGGAAGCTAACTAGAATTCAGGGCACAGAAGGTACCAGTGTGTGTGTGTGTGTGTGTGTGTGTGTTGGAGTGGGAGAGGGTTAAATTACTGCCAAGATGAAAGGAAATATAACATTTAGAACATGGAGCCAAGAGTATTACTCAGGAGATTTAATTAATTAATTAATTAATTAATTAATTAATTTAAGCAAATGTTAAATACATAAATAAATTAAATCTCCTGAGTAATACTCTTGGCTCCATGTTCTAAATGTTATATTTCCATTCATCTTGGCAGTAATTTAAACCTCTCCCACTCCAACACACACACACACACACACACACACACACACACACACACACACACACACACACACACACACACACACACACGCACACACACACATTGGTACCTTCTGTGCCCTGAATTCTAGTTAGCTTCCAAGTAATCTGAATTTTTTTTCTTTCCCCTCTTCTCCTTCAAGTTTGGTACTAGACTACTTTATTGTATCAGACTGGATAAAGGTCTTGCTGAAATTTAAGTATTTGAAATCAACCTACTAACTCCTATCTCTTCCGGGCATGACCCAGTTATAAAACTGGATTAGGTTTATTTGACACATGCTTGAAGTTGTACATCCATTGAAATTATGTTTTGGAGGTTCCTATTCTCAAAAATGTAACTAGTTCGTCCCCCAGGATTTTTCCCATGATCTTCTCTACTAATGAAGTCATTCTCCCCATTCTCTGGTACCTCAGGCTGCCTCCTTCACTCTCCCTTGTGGAGCACCACTATAGCTGCATGTTTCCATTCCTTAGACAGTTCAGCACTGACTGAAGATTTATTAAGCTGCTCTGTTATGGGGTGTATCAGGACTTCAGTCAGTCTCTTATGCATCACATGTAGCTGATATGCCTTACTCTCCATGAGGGCTAGCTGTTATATCTATCCCTTTACTTTTCAATCACTCTATCGGTCCTCAACATAACTTCTTTTCATTACTACCTTAACATAATATTATATATAACATAATATTAAATCTTTAGCTTTTCTCTTTGGTGAAGCCATAGACAAAAAGTCTCTCATTTTTCTTCTCTGTCCATGAGTCCTTTGTCTTCAATCAGCAGGCTGTTTTTCCTTGGCTAACTTCCTTCTAACTTTTTCATATTCATGTCTTCTTGTCCAAATACCGTCTGCATTTTGTATGCATTTTCCTTATTTTTATTTGTCTTCTGGCTTCCCAGTTGACAAATTGTTCCTCCTCTTCTTCTTTTTATTTTCCTTCATTACCTAAGTCTCTATCCAGTGTCTTCCATTGGCTATGTTTGTTTTTTCAAAAGTTTTTTACCTGATTTGTTGATTTCCAGTCTCCAGTGCCAACAGCCACCACCTAACCAATGTTCCTGTAATCTGCTACCATATTAACCCACACCTAACCGCCTATCCTGCACCACTGGTTAATTACACTTATCATGTCTGCTGTGGTCACCAGTGGTCTTCTCACCTCCAGTCCTTTCCACCTTTCCTTTACTTAGTCCAATATCATGTTTTGTATCTTTTCTAGTTGTTTTGTTTATCTTTATAAATCAATTTAAATCCATAATGTAAACAATTTCATTCTGCCTTCCTCTGTCCCTACCCTTTCATACCAGAATGCTATTGTCCACTTCACAGAGGTTGAATTCCTTCTTACCAATACATTTTACTCCTTCATGTCTGTAGACTGACTATTAACAGGTCACTATTCTTCACTAATGTATCTAAAATGTGTATATCTACTTCTTTCCCCTTCACCTGGACTGCGAATATCCTATTTTATAACAACTACTTCCCACCAGAGATGATTTACCTTCTCTCGCTTCATCTGTTTCCTCAAACATCTCATATTACTCTCATTCCTTATGTGGACTGCAACTCCTCCAAAGCATCCTGGATTTGTTTTTTAATTCCAGAATGCCTCAAAGCATTGGGTAGCCCTATATCCTGTTTTACTAGCCAGGAGTTTAATTACATTCATTTATTTATTTAGTTATTTATTTACCGAGAAATTCTGACTGGACGCAGGTCCTTTCTCAGCGGATGCCTGGGGAGAAAAGCTTTACATCATGTACATGGTAAATAGAGATACAAAGTTGCAGCAATAGTAAACAACATTACAGGTTGTTGGCTTTAATGCAATAACAACATATTGATTATCAGCAGTATATACAGTAAATGTTGCAAGTTAAGATAGTTTCTTGTTTATAATATTAGTAACAAAGTTGTCAGACAAGATTTTAAAGTATGTAAAGATAACTAGCTAATTCTGACTGTGGTTAGTAGTGGCGGTAGTATAGTTGGGTTAAGAGTCTAGGTGGGGGGGGTAAGGGTGGGGGTGTTAGTCTGGATTAGAACAAGGACAAAGCCAGTGCTAATTTAAGTGGAATTTGAGTGCAGTCTTGAAAAGGCTGCAGGAAGGTAGAGTTATAGAGGGTGGAAGATTGTTCCAAAGTTTAGATATGGTACATGAAAATATGGCTTCTCCTGCTGAGTTTTTGGGTTTGATAACAGTGAGTTGATTTTTGTTGCTTGATCTTAGGGGCCTAGTGGGGTGATAGGGTTGGAGAAGGGTTTGAAGAGAAGGGATGTTAAGGGGGTGGTTAATAAGTGTATGAGCGAGGGTGAGTTGATTAAAGTGAAGGAGTTGTGGGAGTTCTAGCCAGTTTAGGTCTTTAAGGGAGATATAATGATATATTACATGAGTAATGAGATACATGTATGATATATTTCTCCCGTGCTTCTAACAATGGCTGCAATTTACTCATGTTGTATCTTACAATGATATTTTGGGCTGTAGGACATGAATTAATTGTTATACTAGTCAATTTTGTGTATTTTTTTTACCCAAAATATGTTTTATTATTTAGCCTTGTAGGGTTATATCTGCCTAAATCCTCATGTGTATAACAATTAGGAAATATAGATTCATTACACCTAAACCCCTTAAAGATGGACACGAGCAGTAGCTATCAGTGTTTCTCAGCTATGAGTTAAGTGCAGTTATCTGGGGTTTCCTAGCTTTGTCTGTAAATAAACAGTATGAAAAGAGAGTGGACTTTCTTAGCAAAATACAGGATTTTTTAGAAGCCTTTGAATATTTTAAGATTTTGTTCATTTTTATTTACAAGAAAGATAAAAACAAGTTACATGGGCAGTTTTGTTTTGTGATTCCCTGAGTGAAGATGTAACTCCCCCACATACACACACACACACACACACGTACACATATGCTATATATTTAGAAAAAAAATATGCACAGATGAGGAAAGCTTTTTTGACTGCCATAGACTACATTTTAGCACAACACGTTGAAGGTATTCATTAAAATACAGTCAATCATTTTTGTAAATGTTAATGGAATAGAAGTCACATTAAGCAGAGGCAGGTCATCACAGGTTTTATGTACAAGTGCCCGCAGGATTTACTGCTATAGGAGAGTCAATTGCTGAAATGGAGAACTTAAAACTATGCAGAGCTAGAAACACCGTAACAACTTGCATCACAAAAATTGGGTCAGAAACCTTGCAAAATTTCTTTGCTGCAGAAAGGCACATTATTTCATTTTAAATATGAATACTTAGAAAAGGAATGACTGTTGTGACCCATAAAAGATTAAAATTGTAGTTTTTTAGTTCAGTCATTGTTAATTTTCCCACAGAAAATAGCAGCATAATAGTTAGAAGTAAGTATGTAAAAGTAAATAACATTGGCTAAAGAGTACTAGCTATGGGTAATGAAAGTACTAGCACACAATGCTTCAGTTAACAAAACACTGGGGGCTATTTTTTCAGACACAAACTGAATTTTAAATTAGTGGATTACTGGAAAGGTATGACTGATAGATGATCATATTCTGCTCCTTAGTCAAATGTAAGTTATATATAGTAGACACACACACACACACACACACACACACACACACGCACACACACACACACACACACACACACACACACACACACACACACACACACACACACACACACACACACACACACACACACACACACACACACACACACACACACACACACACACACACACACTTAAATATACATATATTTCACACAAAAAGTAGAGGCTAGATTTCTGATGGAAGGATCAAAACTCATTGGCAGATTATTAAACCCTATCAAACCTCCCCTATGTTAACTACAAAATCAAATCAGGTGAGCAGCTCAGTCAATATGCTGTATCTAAGTGGAAGTGTTTATGCAAAGAACTGTATTTAATAGAGCTGTTGGAGATTAACTAGGGCCACTTCCAATAAACAAAATAAAAAAAATATGTTTTTTAACTTGCTAACAACGATTTCCTCTTTCCTTAAGTTTACTGCTTCATAGAATCACAGGTTCACAGAAGGTACAAGGCAACTGCATCAGTGGCCATTTATGCCTTCCGAATATCCACTCTTAGGGGTTATCTCCTTTTTTAAGGACAGACAAACCAGTCATACCAGGGGGAATTTATAAATACCCATGCAATTCTCTAACTGCTTTCTGAAGGTAGACAGTACATCACACTGCTTAATCTGGAGTGGAAGTCGTTCCAGAAAAGGGGTAGGGATTGTGGGATGAATCTGTCTCTCCACCTTGATTTGATTATTTGCTGAGGTAGGTTTGGATCCCTGGTCTAAGTCAGAAGCAAAGCTAGGGTTGGGGTGAAGGTGACAGCTGCCCAGGGTGTAAGTTTTTGGGGGAGGGGGTGGTGCAATTAGCACATGCTCTTTGGTTGGTACTGCAGTATTGGGATTTATTTCTCTACAACACTGAATTTCCTTATCCTGTCAGGACTAAAGCACTTGTTTTAGCACTTTGGGTGTAGTATAAGTTGCACTCAGATGCCTGCTACCTTGCTGCATATTTTTTTTTGGCTCCAGAAGTTGTAGTTCAATTCCTTAGGAGATAGGTGAGTAGTGGACTTTTTTTTTTGAGGGATGCCAGATTGTGGAGTGGCAATGTGTCCTTGTATTCTTCAGTCTGCCTGATTTGTGGTGATATAAGGGGTCTAAGACTACTGCCTCTCTAATGGCTCAAAAAGGAAAGGCACAGGTTGCCCATAAGGACACAAGCTTGGCTTGCTTTTACTGACTGGGAGAGTTTGCTTGTGTCCTCTGTTATTCACAGACAGCTCTATGGCAACTACTGCCCGCCTACCTCATGAACTTCATGTCCCTCGTCCGGTCAGGATAAAACAGATGAACAGTTGTGGGTTCAGTCCAAACAGCTTTATTGTTTTATCGAGACTTAGTAACTTAAACTTAAATAAACTTATAAGCAGACTGACTACTGCACTCATACATGTTAACACGCTGGCTGTTCACTCAAAATGGCACTGCTGCCTGCACGTGCTTTCTATTTATACACACGTGCTTCCACTTTGAAATGCTTTTTAAAGTTACAACACACACACACTGTTCTACACTTCACATACACCCTCCTAGTAGTCTCTGAACTTACAGGAAAATGGATATCTTTTCACAGATTTATGTTAAAAAAACAAAAATAAGGAAAGTTACAAAATGTAGATCTAGGGACATATCCTGTGGACTGCAGTTTGAAAATGCCAAGAGAAAGTAGAAATGATGATTGTAGGAATTAGTTGTAGAAGCTCATGAGGGCAATGGAAGCAGAAATGGAGATGAGTGAAGTTGGAGGTGCTAAAAAGTGAGAGAAGATTTCAGGGGCTTTTAGAAAAATAAAACTTTATAACAGGGTGGGGAAAATGACTGAATGAGGATGTGGAGAACAGAGTGCCATGATTAGACAGAAGTTGCATTGAAGTGTTTATACTTGAGAAGGAGTTGTTAGCAATTATTCAGGACAGGAGTAGGTACATAATAGGATTATTGTTCAGAAAGATTGCCCCTATTCAATTTTATTTTTTTTGGGGGGACTGGAATGGTAATATATAAATATATATATATATATATATATATATATATATATATATATATCTATATATATATATATATATATATATATATATATATATATATATATATATATATATGTGTGTGTGTGTGTGTGTGTGTGTGTGTATATAGATAGATATAGATAGATATATGATTAGATTCATGATATGGGGAATGGTCTCTCGAAGGGAAAAGTACATTTTGATCAAGTACATTTTAAAATAGGAAAACAATTGTCTGATTGTACTGAATTAATTTATTACAAACCATTCTCAGTTTCAGATGTTTTTATTTAGCTTTGATTTGCATACATTAAACAATTTTCTTAGTTAAATGCTTTACTTTGATGACATCAGAAATACTATACACTGTAAAATTACAGGCTTCTTGGCTAATCCATGAAAAATGAACATTAAAATGAAATCACATATCAGGGTCCAACATTTTCAGTTTTATTCTGTGTTCTCTTAGACCTGTAGTTGTAGTATTTTCTACTGTAGATTAAGTACTGCCAAGCACATAAACTCTGAAAGCAAATATGTTTCTTCATGTCTGCAGATATATTTCTTTAGTTTTGAGAGCATGGGGTGCCTGGATGTGAAAGTGAAAGATTATGAGGTGTTCAGAAAGTTAAATGCTTTTGTATTGAGGATGGTATCGACATAGGATGCTATAACTGCAAGATGATAATGGAGTCTCACAAGAGTATAAGAGAGTTGGAAATTGTAGGGGAACTGGCTAATCAGGTGAAAAAGAATAAGGTTAGACTGGAGAGGAGGAAGAAGCATTAAAAGGTTAATAGCCAGGATGTGGCATGAAAGTATGGGGAAAAAAGGCTGAAGAGAGCATGACATGGGCAGCTGCTGTCATAAGAATGTAGATAAGCAGAGAGGAGCAGAGCAAAAGAATGTTGACAATTCAGACATAAAAAGGAAAGAAAAGAGAAAGGAACCATGCCAATAGAAAGAGAATAAAGAAACAAATTGAAGAACAGGTACATACAGCAGTGTCAATTGATGAATGACAGGTAGAGGAACAAGTGGCAATTTTAGTAGCTTTCACTACAGGGTAAGCAGAAAGGAACTAGTTAGGGAGAGTTACTCAGCAGAAGAGAGGTGTGCAGTTCAAATGGAACAGAAAATAGTTCAAGCCTTGTATGATGAAGACAGTAGGGATGGGGATAGGATTAAATGCCACACTGGGTACAAATAACCAGCAAAGATAGAAGGAAGTACTAGAGAAAGAGGAAGTGGAGGAACAGTGTTACAGACTGGATGAGTATGACATGTGACAATGCAGAGCTGCATCATGGCAATTTGGCACCCTGGGCAACATACCATTTGACACTTCCCCATTGAAGCGTAAAAGAATTTTGGCAGCTCACAATATGTCATTATGTTATCATGGTAATGGCTATTTATTTATAAGTAAAGCTTCGTAACTAACTAACTAACTAACTAACTAACTAACTAACTAACTAACTAACTAACTAACTAACAAATACTGGCTATCTTTAAAGGAAATGCTACCTTTAAAAGCAATGGATATTTGACAACTAAATAACTTACAAGCTGTCTAATATGATATCTCAATCCCTTAATGAAAGCACCCAGAATTATGATGATAAAGAATATAATAAACAATTGCACTGCATAAGGGAGAAGGGTATAGGTGACTTTAGTGTGAGACGTGCTGAGTTTTCTGTATTAGCCAAGATGGGACAGTGGTACTTAACTGCAGTTTAGACGGGTACCTGTGAAGCAACCATACCTTTAAACTGAATTGAACTGAGGGGGGAATATTAAAGGAATAGAAGCAGATGCAAAAGATTAGGTACCCAACCATTACACTGAAGGTGAGCACAAATGTAAAACATAGAAGAGGAGCAAAAAAGATGATTAGAACTACAGGAGCAAACAAGATGATTAGAACCACAGGAGCAAGCAAAATGATTAGAACCACTGCACGGCAGTATTACATTACAATCAAGTAATCTAATTAGTAAGCTGGAGAAATGCAAGCAATGATGCTGAAGGGAAGGGTGGGTATTAGAAATGGAAGATGAAAAATAAATGATCCCTTTCAAGATGATATGGGACATTGAGATGCCTGCAAATAGGCTGTGAGAAATGACAGAATATGAAGATGGAGTGGGCTTTCCAGATTATAAGAAGGAAACTGTCAGATGTGTTGAGAAACAGAAGGAAAGGCATCAACTAAGAATGAAAGCAGTGGAGATGGCAGATACAGAAACAAAGAAAAGTATCCTGGTAGTTAAGTAGATGAAAGCAGAAGGTAATAGGTTAGCACACTGATGTGAAGAGAGAATGTGGCATTCCCCGACACATCAAGGGATGAGGATGAGAGATATGAGGAGAGAATTTGGCATCCCCCATCACATAAAGAGATGAGGATGAGAGCTATGAGGAGAGAATGTTGCATTCCCCATCACATTAAGGGATGATAATTTTTTAATTTATTTTACATTTGATTAGCAGGAAAGTCCGACTGGGTAAAATGTCCTTTTTCAGCGGAAGCCCAGGGAGAAAAGCTCCATATTTATAAATAACAGTAAAATACATATACAACGTATGAATACAGATATTGATTTGATCTCAGGTACAAGTACAAAATGAAAATCCATGTTATACATTTCACTTATACAATCATATAGTCTAGATAGGATACAAAGAATAGCAATACTGTGATTATAGGTAGTAAACAAGCAAGTTAATTATGCATATGCTTAGTAGGGGTATACCATTCAAGCTGCCTTAAGACATCTATGAGAGATGAGAAATATGAGGAGAGAATTAAGAAGTGGAGCAGGAGAAAGACACCAGAGGTATGTGAATCTGCTAGTAGTGCAAGATTAGACCGTGTCTGGTCAAGCAGTGCAGGCCTGTGCCAGAATGTATAAAGTTCTGGATGTGTTCCTAATGAAGGAAGAAGGAATCATGGATGTTCAGGTGAATTAACTATTAGCCAGTTAATGTCATGTCACTATATGGAGGGAAAAGGTAAAAAATAGATAAATACAATGCTGTAGCATTTTGGGAGAGTGGAGACGCAGACAAGGATGAGTTAGAAGCATGAAATCAAATCTACAGATTAAACAAATTAGGCAAATGAGTCAAGGATAACATATTCATATAAAAGGCAAAAAGAAAAAGAGAAATGTGATATCAGCCAGCTCAGTGGAGTCAAGAATTTAAGTCCTTACTATGATGCAGGAGTTCTGGGGTCAAATAACTGCCAGCATGGAGGAACTGCTACGTCAAGATAAGACTGACAAGCCAATGGCTGTTCACTTTTCTAAGACGGGCTGACCAGACATACTTAGAGTGGGCACACTTAATGTTAGAAACCCCATGTAGCTGGAGACACGTTCTTGGATGGGGGGGGGGGGTGTCAGGGAATTCTGAGTGGTTGTTGTACTGATGGAAGCAGATGACTAACCTTTGCTAAGGCTCACAGTATACCACATCTTTTGTCATCTATGGGCATGCTCAGTGGCCAACTTAGGATAACAGTATAGAACTACAATCTGCACAGATGATGGAACATTGCCCATGACTTATCTCTTACCTAGTGAGGGACAAATCAGCTGTAGGAACGAGTGAGACATTTTTATATCTGGACGAGTGAGGACTCTTGATGGTCTATAGAAATGGACCAAAAACAAATAAAGTAATCAATGCAAAGCTAGTAATTAGGTCATAAGTCAAGACCTATAACAGTTTAAAAAAACAGTGAATGGGGATTTGGAGATGGCACACTACACAGATTGTGACAGAAAGGCAACAATTGTGATAAGTCTAAAAAAACTCTAGTTGAAAGGGCTGTCAGGTGGTAATAATAAGGGGAAACAGCTTTTCTTCCTTCCTTTTTTATAGGAACATAAAAGAAATGAAAAAAGAAGAAACAGAATTAGACAGGCCAAGCAGAAGTGAGAGGAAATCAGGAAAGACTGAAGAAAAAAAAAACAGAAGTACTGAACAGATACGTTGCTTCAGTTTTCACATCAGAAAGTGAAGGGAGAATACCAGGCCGGGAAGTTGGCAGGACAGGATGGAGGGAGCAGTGGATCAAGAACAGGGTAAAGGATAAGACAGAGGTAGAACAAGCAGCCTTTGGGGGTAAAGCACTCATTTGAGGTGGACTTCCTCCCAGAGTAATCAGTAATTGAGCCAATGCAGGTATATCTGGGGACTGAAAATAGCAAATGTGGTATCTTGTGCATTAGTGGGACAAGAAAAAAAACACATGGGAACTACAAATCTGTTAAATTAACAACAGTGGCAGAAAAAGTCTTGGAGGGAATCCTGCCACCAAGGTTGATGCCATTCTTATAGGACAGGATTAAGAGAAACAGTATGGATTCATGTGTAGAAAAGCTGAAAGTCAATCTTGTTCCAGATTTATGCTTGCAATACAGGTGAACGTGAAAGGAGAGCTACAGTGGCTGGGAGATGGATAACTGAAGAGGTAGCATAGTGTCTTGCTGATTGGTGAAGGTGGCAATGAGAGAAATAAAAAAATGTACTTGTATAGTACTGCACTGTTCAGACTTGTGTCCAGTGCATGAGTGCGCTTATCTCAGAAGTATTTTGTAGAATAGAAAACAGGACCATCCATCCATTTTTTTATACTAAGATGGGCACAGCAGTAGAAGATGAGAAGGAAAAATCTATGCAAGCTTTTGGAAAATCAGATGAGTTTTACTTCAGACAAATGTAAACTAGCGTTATTTTGTGGCAAGTAATCTTGTGTAAAGCATCAGTTGGGGAATGCATGATGTGTCTGGAATGGACTAACAGGAAGAGATTGAAAGGGAAATGTCAGATGCAGAAACAACACTGAGGTGTATCACCAGGGACTTAGGAACAAAACATGGCATACAGTAAAGTGTCTGTTCTACAAGGCCCTGATCGAACTACACCTTGAATAATGTGAAGAAATTCTGAGGCTGTGCAAGAGAGAGGACATCAAGCCACTCAAGGAAGTCGAAAGCCATCAGAAGAAAGCTAGGGGAAGGCTGAGAAAGGATATGACCAGACAATATAGTAGCTAGTGCTCTGCTCACTAGAGGCCAAAGGAGAGAAGTGAAGCAAGACATTAATGCACAATGCTATGTCAGGGCTATTAGAAGGGGTTGCCTTGAAGAAAAAGGACAAAGGTGGGAGGAGGGGGGATAGATAGCATATTGTACACAATAATTATTCACTGAAACTTCAAACATTCTTCATTACAGAGGATTGCATTATCAGAATGCTAGCTGGACTGGGAGCTGACAGAAGCATTCAAAAGGGCATTCAGCAAATGGATAAAGTGTGTGGAGCAAGTAGGGATACGGGGTGTAGAACATTAAATATTATATTCACCTCCTCTCCTTCATTCACCTCACTCTAAATCCATTCTCCTTGTTTGCATTCCCATATATGTCACATATGTCATATTTTTCTTATGCCTCTATATCAAATACTTCATTTGGATACCCTATCTTCCTTTCTGAAGGAGCTCTTTATCTCACTTACATCAGCTACTTCCATCTTCATTATTTGTAGTTGTCCTTCCATAGCTACTGCGCAAGATGCAAATTTGGTCACTCCTTTCAAAAATCTGGAACTTGTTTCTCCACCTCTATTATTTCCATCCAACTGTGAAGATTTACTGGTGACACTTTTGGCTTCCCTGTCCCTCTTCACTGCTTCCCTCGGAACACTGCTGTACATATATACAATCTAGTCATGCTTTTCCCTTCTCTTACATTTCAATTGGAGATGTACATATTAAACATTGCAAGCATCAATGGTACTTGGCACTGGCATGCATTAAGAATAAATACATTCTTGTCACCTCTTCTGACCGCAGCACCTTGTAAGGGTCATTTAAGACCCCCAGGACAGAATGACAGCATATGGCTAGTAACAATTTCAAGTGTGCATGCAAAAATGACACATGGGTTAATGAATTAGAAATCAGAATGTGGCCTCCTGCCATGTTGAGTGCTTAATTAGCAAAAACTAAAGTGTTGCTCAAATCATTGCCAGTTCCACAGTCAGACTCCCATAAAGTTTTGATGTATTAAAAAATAGCTAGTGCAAAAGATGGGATTTTTTGGTTTTGTAAATTCTTACCAAATGACTAGGCTATGATGGCTACAAAGTTTTGGCTTCTGCAGTGTAGTTTTCGGCTAGTTACTTTATGTACTTGAGTTAAGTATGTTTGAAGTAGCAGCAAATGCTGTCTTTTAATGTGCAAGTCCATTGTCATTTCTCAGAATATATGTTTATTAAATCTATGGCTGGTATTCAGAAAGACAGGTAACATGGATGACTGAAGAAAAAAAAACTGCTCACAAGTCAGGATGTGTACCAAACCAATGCAATAATTCATAAAAAATACTTTTAATATGAATTCAATCCAGTGTATTAGCACTTTAATTATTTACTGACATTTAATGTAATTTATTTTTGAAATGGTGTAATAATTTCCTTTATAATTAATTAGTTTGCCATTGAGATGCTTTTCTTATTATTTAAAAAGTTTTTTTTTGTCTTGATATTTGACTTCTCATGAAGTCCTAGTATATCAAAGCAAAAAAAAAAAAAAAAAAAAAAAACTCCAGTAGGAGGCCAAACGAACCCCAACAAGCAAAAATCAATCCAATAAAAGAAAAAAGTTAGGAGTCTGACTATAAACACTTTAATAACACTTTAATAATAAAGCTTTCAAATCCAAAAGATTCTTTCTCAATACATCATACATTTAACTATTTTAGTCAGTTTAAATATAAAATGCTAGCCAATTATATTTGAAATCCAGCAATCTGACCAGTAGTTAATGTGCATTTTATAAATAATGCTACCTAAAATATAATCTAAACAGCATTTTAAAGGAAATTAAAACATAGAACCTGGAACACATATAAAATATATAATAAAAACATGTGTAAAAAGCACATACAAAACATATAAGGAAATTACATTTCATACATAACTATGTTTCTTCTTAAGTAATGGTTTTATACTATTCTTACTTTTTATACCTGGAAACTTGTCAGCTCTAAAGGAATGTATCCATTTGTACTCGGCTGTTTCAGTATCATTTACAAGATCACCCCCTCTATTTGCTTACAAATTGTTTGTAAAACCTTAAATTTAAAAGAATGTTGCATATCAAACTGCATAATGTGTTTAATAAGGGCATTAGTATCTGTCTGCCAATGAATCTCAGGTAGATGAGAATCAATTCTTTCTTTGAATTTCTGGTTAGATTTTCCTATATAAAAACATTCACATCTTACGCAGTTCACAAAATATATCACATGATCTGTTAGACAATTTATTGAAGCTCTAAATATAAAGGGCTCCTTTGTTATTGGATGTATAAATTCCATATCTAAACTTATATACTGTCAACAGATACAGTTATGGCAGGGGACAGTTCCCTGTTTACTAAATGGAAAATTCTCATGAGAATTAAATACTTGATCTTTGTAACAGAGTATTTGTTTTAAGTTTCTTTCCTTTTTATTGATAAAATATGGTTGCATGTTAATAAGTTCACTAATAGTTGGGTCAGAGTTCAAAATAATCCATTTCTTTTGTACTATCTGTTTAATCAAATGTGTGTGCCTATTATACTTTGTAACATATCCCATGCAATATTTACTATTATCTTTGGCCTTTCCTCATTACTCCCACTATTCCTTCTGACACTGGAGATGTAGGGGGCAGCCAAATTTTCATGTCTAGAAATATCATCTCTGCATTGTATCCTCTAGTAACAAAGTCTGATATCATACTATCTAGCTCTTGTATAAAACCATCATCTTCTGTATTCAACCTGCTAGTCCTCAGGAAATGACTATGAACAGTGCTATTATGAACAAATATAGGTTGAATACTATCATAATGAACATATTGTGTGGACTGAACATTTTTTCTGTAAATATGTGTATTAAAAAATCCATTACTGAAAGATACATCAATGACCATTAACATCAAAGCATAAAGAATTTGTAGTGCCTTGTAAATCAGCAAAAAACTGATGTAATGACTCCAAATTCCAAGCCCAAATAAGAAAGATATCATCCACAAATCTGTTATAAAATACTAAATTAGTATTCAAATATTATGTATCAGTACCATAAATGTGTATTTCTTCCCATCTAGTGATAACTATATTAGCATAACTATCCCAACTGCTGATGAAAGATCTTCTCATTAAACATAAAAATATTATTATTAAGTAATATATACACCATTAAACAGGAAAAGTTCTATTTTCTCAGTTGATAAATTACTATGTTTACAGAGAAATTATTTCACAATCTTAATACCTAATGCATTGGGAATAACCATGAGACTTTATATCCATTGTGACTAGCATAATATTCATTACTTAATTTCTTTGTGCCCATTTATATAACTGAAGAAATTTAGAAATTGCATTAAGTGACAGAAACGTTAAAACTAGTTATAAATATTTGCATTTTCACACAAATTGGTGGATTATCGCATTGGTTTGCTGTGCACCTCTTGACCTGTGTGTAATTTTTTTCTCACTTCGTAGTTAATTTCTTTGCTCTGCACTGTGTAACATGGATGACTGTCAAAAAGATAGCAAAGTTAAAGTAGCAAAATGCTGAGGTTAATTAAGTATGTAGTAGGACCCTGTGTAGTGTTACTGATATGGAATAAATACTCAATGTGCAGGCAGAAAAAGAACAAGTCACACAAGGATGTGGACAGTGCTAAATAGGTCACATGACCATATAGACCCAGTGGCATGCAAGTATCATCCTCACGACAATGGACATGACCATGTGTAACAACTCACATCGAGTACAGCTGTGAGCATATATAAGGGCTACACAGCAAAGTACCTACTAAGTTTATATTAGAAATGGAAAGGGAATGGGTGTATATGATAGGTGGAAAATTAGGGAGAGCAGGAAAACACAGTAGGAAATAGAAAAGGAAAAGTTTTGTCAGAAGGCGGGTAATGAAGGGTATGAATTTTGTGAGATGGGGTCATTTTTCCTATAGGTTCATGAAGGGTAGAGGGGCAAATATATCATGGGAAAGGTATGAGTAGGAAGGAGGGAATATAGTTGAAAACAGGGACATACAATTAAAACAAAACAAAAAAGGCAGGCAAAGACTGACATGGGAGGTGTTGAAAGAAATGGAGAGTGGATTAAAAAGAAGATACACTGACAGACAGAGGAAGGTGAGAGAGAGGATGGAACTACAAACTGAATAAGGGACTGATATGGAAGGAAAAACCACAATGGGGGATAGGATCGGTAGATGTTTAAGTGACACACAGGCACATTGGCACACCCGACCAAAAGTCCATTGCCTCAGTGACTGTTGAATGACATTGACCAGCCACAATTTCAGAAAGGAATGATGGGTATTAAAATAAAGTGTCACACAAAGATGCACTCTAGACTACCAGTATGAGTATCCAGCTATGAGTCCAACAAGGCCACCACCTGTGTGTTGATCAGTGGCAGAGTGCATGAGTAGCTACCAGTGTGAGTGCAAGACACATCGGGACTGGATGTAAACAACCCCTGAGCAGATGAAGTGTACAGCCATGATGAGCTTAGAAAATGATGGTATTTACAGCCTATCAGCTGCGAAGATGCATGGCTCAAGGTGTGAACATGCCATGAATGCTATCAGAATAGCAAAATTAATACACATTTAACACCTAAATCCTGTCATAATACCACTTTTGGATATACATTAGCCACCTTGAAGCATTGCCTGATAAAGTAGCATTTTCATGGCCTTTATAATGGTAAGCCAGTAAACCATGGATGGCTGACAAGGGCATTATGTATAAATGGCAGAGTGGATGTACAGGGATGTGGCACTGAAAGCAGTTGAGTGCACATGTTCCAAGCAAACAGTGACACCTGTGAACATGGTGGCAGACCCGCTTTCAGCCCAGCCTGCATTACCAAGGTACTGTTAGGAATACCTGGCAGAAGTAGTGATAGTAGAACATATCCACTTGTAATGACAAGGTATTGATGCACTTTTCAAAAAAAAAAAAGCTGTAAGCAATGGTGAAACTAATTTACATCAGTACAAATATGAGCAATGAAGCAGGTGACTAACAGATATGCAGGTATAACCATAAACCCATATGTGTACTCTAACACCTGGACAGTGTGTAATGAAAGTGGATGGCTGGATGCAGATTGCAACACAGTCACTAATGGACCATTTTGGAGATGTGACTTGTGATACTGAGATATGGCATTTATGGTACTTACTGTGGATAACACTGCGGGACCACTTTGGAGATTTTGCTTGTGATACTGAGGTATGGCAGGGATGGTACTTACTGTGGATACCACTATGGCTTGATTGCAGGAATGATACAGCTGATGCTGTAAATATATGTGTCCTGTCACTGATCATAGATGTATGTCCACGTATACAAGAACAGGCATAGTAACAATGATGCATAAGAAGGTTGAGAAGTTCTCACAGGCAGATATTGAAGTTTATTGCAGGAACTCTGTAAGCATGTACAGCAAATTCTCGGCATGAAGAGAACAACTCAGGACTTCTGGAAAGTGTATGGCAGGAACTGGTTGTGGATGTAAATGGCCACAACAGATCAGTACTACTAATCCATCCCAGGGTCGCAGATATGAATCAATCTGGGTACATAATGGGACAAGCCATTGCATGGAAGAGGATGGCCATTCCCACTCACAGGGAGGAGTTACTGGTATCCCTGGCTATAGAGAGTCTGAAGGGAGTCTGATGCTTGGAGGAGCTGAATGTGGGTGCTAAACTTGTCACACCACTCCTTATCACTCCTTATCTCTGTTGGTGATGCACCAAGTAGGCATTTACATATGTCAGTAAGCCACTGCTGTGGCACATTAGATATTTAAAAACACTGTATCTCCTGAAAGTTACATCTGGAATACAGACACAATGGTATACACTACAAGGTGCATTTACTTTTGTTCTGTGCATACAGTGTTTCTGTAACGTTGAAGCACTGTGAGTGGGATTGTTGCATGTTAGTTGTTTTACATATGAGTTATTATCTGTTTACTTTCACAGGTGTTGTGGTCATGGGGTCCTTCACTGTGGAACAGCTGCTGTGTGATGTCAATGTTGCACTAGAGTCCACGATGATGGTGCCCAAACTCTGGTATTGACTTAAAGCATAGTTCCATATTTGGCAATGGTAATAGTGGAAGGCACACTACCACCCAGTTTCAGTGACACAGCTCTGATGCCCATGTAGTCTGCCTCCACCTCCCTGGTGATCATGGATGGACAGATAATGCCTGGAAACCTGACAGAGGGATCACCTCATTCTCTTCTCATGCACCACCAGTAGGCAGTGCTGCAACCACAGAGTATAGGAACAGTGATCAGGAGTGGTATGTTGGAAGCAGTCAGTGCTGTGGCTTCTAATCAGAGCACAAACTGGGTGTCACAAGGTGCATTACACTATGGATTTGCAAGCAGTTATAAAGGCACAGACATGCTATCATTGTCCTGGGAGAGATGATTGTTGTACTGCACAGCCTGTGTGATGGCATACATAAGGGTGTGCAATGTTTGGGTCAACAAATCAGCATTTTAAATGAGTATCTGGATGACTCTGCTGCCTCAATGGGACTTTTGACTCCTCATGCCAGGGACCTTTGACTCTTTTTGCCAGAACTGATGCAGTAACATAGCCATGGCTCCTTTTCCTCCCCCTCCACTGTGGATCTATATACTCCACCTCACAGAGAAGGTAGAGCAAGGCCACTTACTGCTATCTCCTCTACACCACCTAACAGTTTTGACCCTGGCGCAGCAAAATGTGGCTGACTTTGCAGACATAGCTTTTGTGACAGTCATGAAGATGGCACAACTTGGTAGTTGTGGCACACAATTCACCATTGTCATTATCATTAGGTGTTGGTGCCAGTGTTATTCTATAGAGGGGATACACCATTGGCTAAAGACACTCACAGTCTGCATTGTTCCCACCTGAAGACCCATTACATCTGTCATAGTCACATCCATACAGCTCAATGAGATCTGCAGAAGCTGCATTCCCTGGAATTAGTACTGATTAATTATCCACAACATATGGCCTTACCCCTCCAGAAGCACCATCCACTCACTGTATACTATTCCAACTTTGTTAGTGTCGCACACTTCCGCTAGTGTGTCCATCACCGACCTCTGTCATTGTGCCCCTCCCTTCCTGTGCAGATGATGACAGATGTGGTCTCATTGCTAGGTAATGTCTGAAGCACATCATGGCTATTCAGTGCACTGCACAGCCTTGTTAAAGTTTTGTATACACCACTTTTAATGTCGGTTGTGTCTATTCTCACCCATAGCTGTGGACCAGAAGCTGCCTTTGTGCCAGTGCCATAGCTATACATATGCCATAGCTATCTACACACACACACACACCACTGTTTTGAAAGTAAGATGTATTTCCTGAATATAGACATGTAAGGATTGCCATTAACAGTAATTCATATTAGTTTCACATTTAAAAGGTAAGTGCACAGCATCTGTATGTCTCACATCTCTGGCAGGTAGTCTTTTTATGGACTACTTTTATTACATTGCCACCATTTAAAATGAGAAGGCACATAGTTCAGATGTGAAAGTCCATTGTCATGTTCTTGTTTCACCACTGGATAGGTCTTGGTCTAGAAGGATTATAGGAAATGCAGTCATAGTGATACCTGACCACTGATTAGCTGAATTGGGGTTAAGTGAGCTCAACGAGCCTAATTATAATGGTATTTGAATTAAAAGTATTTTTGTGAATCACATTTCTAACTTTGACATACCTGCATGACTAAACAGCATTGAACAAGACTGTACAGATATGCTGCAGCATCAGGTGATGAAGAAGAAGAAGATGTCACTGCTAGAATATCACTGGCAGTGAGTGAGTGACAGAGTGATACTGCTAGCATGGGAGGAAAGTAGAAAGGTATTTAGTATACCCAGTTCATTTGTGACTTGCTTCAGATGGACAGCGGTGGTGATGTGTTAATGTGAAAAACGTTGAGAGAAGCAATATAGTGAAAATGTCATGTCTGAGAGATTGGCAATGTAGTTGGGAAAGAATTTAGCTGGAACAGGGATAGGAGTGAATCACAATGTCTTTTCATTAACTTATCTGAATGATACATCTGATCAAATAGTTGTATTACATAAAAATATATATGTAACAAATATTATGTTCCACCCAAATCAAGGTACTGAGTACCTTCCATTCTCAAAATCATCTCTTCCAAGTCTGGCAGTTAGCACAGACAACTAATGCCCTGACTTGCTAATGAGCTGTATCTGGTGCTAAGGGTACAAGGCTTGAATATTTCCACCTTTTGCGGTGAATGGTAACTTGAGCTAGGCTCCTTAACGGTCTTCTGGACTGCATGTCTAGTAGATGTCTATGACAATTTATCAGTTCATAAACATTCTTTAAGGATTTGCGAGACATATGCTCAATCTGTGTGACTAGTACATGAAAGGTTTTATATAAAGAAAGTAATTAAAATGGCAAAAAATATTTTTTTCCAGGTAACACCATACAAAGCTTGTCTGTCTAAGAACATTTTCTGTAACAGTCGCATGCAGGTAGTGAATTATGCTGAAGAAGAACCATTTTGCAAACAATTAAATGAAGTACCAATTTTTGTCTGGCACATAGTGAATTTATAGGGGAATATTTCTTCAGATACAATAAACTGTGACAGCTAGTTAAATGCTACCTTGCTAGGAAATTGTCATTCTTAACACATCATGCATTTTGAAATCCCTACACTAAAGATTAATTCTTACAAACAGATTATAATTCTTACAAACAGATTGTAAGGTCTGTTTAATGCTATTTTGAGTCTGGATCACTCATAATTTTATCACATTTTATAACTATTCTGGAGATAGCGTAAACATATAAATCTCTCTTTCTCTGTCTGCTCTCTCTCTCTCTCCCTCCCTGTCACTTTATATAAGTTTATGTCCAATAAATGAAGGATCTGGAATCAATCTATCAAAAAAAAAAATTAAAAAGACAGAAAAACAAAAGAAAAATGTTACTTCAGGGGACAATCCCTTCTTCCCCCCCACACACCCAAGCCCCCTAAGTCATATATATCAACTGTGAGATTGCACACCGGTGTGGAAAAGACACATCACCCTTAGCTGTACTTTTATGTTATTGCATAAATACAGGCTGTGCAAAAAAAAAAAATGCAGAGTTTAACATGAATGTACAGCCTCTACCAGAATGCCCCCACCCCCACCCCCCCACACACACAAAAACGCACTACCTATGACAAACTAATCCCAACCTAAACAACAGAAAACTTGGAAAAAACCCAGAATGAATGTGACTTAAAAAACAACACTCTTGTTTTAATAGAGTAAACAGCAACTCTGCAAAACAGAAGGAGACCCCCCCCCCATTCACAGATAGATATAGATATATACTTCAGACATTGCTGCTTCTCATTTGCATGGCCTGATGCTTTTTGTGCACTTCTTTAAAGTGTAGACTGGTAAGTTACTGCATTTCCATCACATGTGTGTTAAAGCACAGACCATTATTTATAAGATACATTTGCTGTTTAGATAACGTTACTAGCCATTTTGTATAGTTAAACTTGTTTCCATTAAATCAGAGTCATTACTGCAAAATCTTGCTCTGTATTTGCTGAGCCTAGTGATATTTCAGTCTGTTAATTGTTATTACTATTGTTAGTTCATTGACTAATTAGACAAATTTGCCATATGAGTAATGTTGTCACAAAGCTTTAACATGGGCAGTGACACAAAGGTTCTATGAAAGGAGTGCTAAAAGGACAAAAAACATAGTAGGCAACTTCCATTAAGGGGACCAAGCCTCAGTATTGTTGGACATATTCACATTTTGTAGCTGACACCTGTGTGATCCAATCCTGTGCTGTGTGTCAGTAGTAAGTCATCCTTGTATATCCACCAACTTTATCAATGTTAATAAAGACAAACTTAGCATGTAAATATGCAAGTGTGTTTGTTTAAGAAATTATCTGACTTTTGTTTTCTAATGTTACTTAAATGCTCATTAATTTTCTGTTTGAGCACGTGTTGCTTGCCTCAGAGATAATTTCCAAATACTGGTCCATTTTGCTGAGCAATAATTTTCTCATTACCATATTGACTACAGAATGTGAACCTTTTTATCACAGGAGTAAGAATGTAGCTCAATATTTTAGTGCTTACAAATGTGAGGTGTTGATGGAAAAGAGTAAACTATCAGGTTAGTTGTAGTAAAACATGTGACTGATATATGACAAGTAACTATCTGCTTTACAACCACACCTTGTACCACTGTAAATGTTCTGTAGTTTCAAAATGCAGCATTATACTGACTGTAATACTCATGGGTTACATGTGGAGCATATTGTATTCAGGCAAGCAACACGTAGGTATGCTCAGGAACAAACTTTTAATGAGCATTTCAGCTACTTTAGATGTAGAAGGTGAGGTAATGCCCTATGGAAATATAGTCTGGAGCATCCAGAAGTTAGCTTTGTCTTAATTGGCACTGATAGTGTAGATAAAGGGGCTTCCTATAAACCTGGTTTTTCACATGTGAAAGAGAAACATTAGATTGTTGCTACTGTGACCCATTTTAAACCTAGGATCAGTGATAAACATTTAATGGTGTAATCCTGTGTTGTTAAATATTCAATTATTTTCATTTATTTTTCCAGGAAGTTATGCTTTTCATTAAACAAATGTGAATGTTTATTGTCAATGCCTAATTAAAAATGCTACTGGAGATAGTAAGAATATTGTATGCACACCTCAGCTTTCCATCCATAAGACCACATGGTTTACATGCACTGTATTAACTTAGTTAAATTTGCAGTGGACACATGCACTTTGAGCTGCTGATTCTGGTACATTTCCATTTTTATTTATTTATTTATTATTGCTTACATTATTATGTAATCATATTACAGATGGATTGTGCATTTTATGTTGGGGGTTAGCATAATGGTTAGAGAGTCTCTGGATGAAAATAAATATGCTATCTTGATAAAGAGTTTGGTTTCATACCTCCCCACTGTCCCTGATTTTGACTCAATTTTAACTATGTCCTGTTAGTCCCTCCTAAACCTAGTGATTTTTGGAGAAAAGGTGGCCAATTATAGTTAATAAATAATGACCATAATTAGAGATATAAACTTCTTTTACTTCAGAAAATGCATATCAGTTCAAATACTTATATTCTGCCAGTGTCTCAGGTTAATATCACAAACATTTAAAAAAAATCCCTGATTGTCTCTGATTATTTCAGAAGTTGTCACTGATTCTGTTTAGAGTTGTCCTTGATTTGTTGAGACCTACATCTGGTTTCGCAGGACTGTGCATATGTGTGAACCAAGTTGGAATGTTTTTAGATCACAGTCGATCATCTAATGTGTGTATACACAGTCAATAAACTGGATTTGATTGATGAGCAGGGTGGGCATCTTATCATGAAAGTGACATACCCCTGCTGTTGTTTAACCATAGTTAAATGGCTACTGAAATGGCTTGGTAAGAGTAGTGTCATACAATGTTTTGCATTTCATAAAATCAGTGTAAAAGGGTCATTGCTATGGATTATGCAGTGTGTAATTAGTTAGACATAATTTTTTGTTTTCATTTTGCATCACAGTCAAGCATCAGCATCGTTTACAATTAGTGACTGTCATTCATAGTGTGCCCTTATTTAGATAGATTTGATAGATAGCTCTGCCCTTTGTACATTGTCTCTTGCCTGATTCACAACATGGACAGCTGTGCCTGGGTTTGCACAGCCTGGTGTTGGTTTTGCATGCATCATGCATCATTTTACTGTAGCGTATCTGCTTAACTGTTGTAAACTATATTATAAATCTATGTGCAATTTGTCACCTCTTTGCCAGTACCACGGCATGCTGTACCCACATCCATATGGCATAATCATTCCTCTTCCTAAGACTTATCATCTGATTCAGCCTCTTTTTTTTTTCCATTGTGCTGCGAGCTACTGTCCCTGAAAGTGTCCACCCTTCTTTAACTGCTTCTTAAGTATGATATTGTTTAATAATGCATGGACTGGCAGTAATTTTGTACATCTGGCAGGGTCATAGTATAGGGCACCATTGGATGACTCCAGACAAATGAATTATGCCTTCAGTAGCCCAAGCACACACTCAGTTATGTCTTTGCTATGTGATAATGCACTGTCGTACTCATGGGCTGATTAATTTTGTGGATTTCTTATGGGTTTCTTGAGCCAGAGTTCAAGGACATCTCTGACATTACCAGCAAGATGTCCATGTCTAAAATCATCCCTCGCAGACCGTTTACACTCATACCTCTTCCACATTTATTCTTACTTTTCCCTCTAACACATGCTACCCTTCTGTATTTGCACTGTCCTACGCCTTCACCAATATAATCTGGTACCATATTTCATGACCTCTAGAATACTAATACTCATTATGAATCATAAATTATGTAAATAAGACTGCATCTTCCTATTATCAGGCTTTCCATATCATTTATGCTTGAACACTGTGACTTTATTATGTCTGCTGAGTTTTTATTTTGTTAAACTAATGTGGGTTTTTTCAAATTAAGTGATTGAATGCTATGACTTTATCGTGTGTAAGTTCTCATTCTGAGAAACTAATGTGTTATTTTCATATTTCTGCTTGAATGTTATAACTTTATGTCTGTCTAATTTTTCATTCTGTTAACCATATGTTTCTGAAGCTTTTCTCTCCAGGCCTCTGCTGAAAATGGGTACCTCATGACCCAGTCAGACTTTCCCAGTAAACAAATGCCAAATAAATAATATATAAATGAAAGAGCTACTGAAAGAGAGATAATAAAACCAAAATAAAGAGAAACACCATCTGACATGATAAACTCGGGATTTATTAATAAAAATAAGTGAATCACTTTTATTCAATTTTAGACCATGAACTTCATCAAAACTGACTATAATTAAAAACACACCCCTTTTAAATAATTAAAGATGAAGTCACACGATATGCATCTCTCAATAAACTACTAATGCAAAATTAAGCATATGCTAACAAGCATTTACAAAAGCTTTAGTATAAACAAACTCAGAATATAAACGTGATCATAAATAAGTATACATTTGGAAGAAATACAGCCAGTCTTATAAACAACTATTAAAAATACCTGTGCTTATAAATTTGCTGATCGCAGCATAAGCTCATTGCATATTGAAATTTTATCTTTTGGTCTAGTTGGCCGAACAGTATCCAAAAGCAATAGAAAAAAAAAACATTATTCTAGACGAGGTTGTCAGCACCCTCTCCTGACTGGCTTGGGGACACTTTCCAAAAAAAAAAAAATTTCTTGAAATGACATTTTTGTGCCTACACTTGGCATTTCCTACATCATTCCATTGTTTAAAATATTATTTTCTTAGAGGATGATCTGTTTTTTCAATGTAATAATAAGGGTAGAGAAGCAATAGGCTATATAAACAACTCCACTTTTTTTCACAGTTAAATGTACCTTTGCTAGAAACTGACATCAGGAATGAAGTTACAATGATATTTACATAAGCAAATTTATAGCAATTTGTCACTTAGAACACCTACCACATTTAAGAATACCTCCAGTCCCATTCTGTGTAGTTTGAACATCATACACCCAAGACCATATGATCGATGTTTTTAAACTCAGAACGTTTTGAAAGTACATCGCCATACAGCACGGAACAGGAAATTTACTGTTCTCCTCGCTATAGTGCGATCTCGTAGTTTGTATATTTAATTAACAAATGGTGTAGGAGATGCAGGGAGGCTTGCCCCCCTGCAAAAACACAAAAATATTTTTTTAATCATATAGTCTTGGCCGTATGATGTTTGAAGTTTCAAAACTTTGATAATCTGATAGGGACCCATATATATTTATATATATATATATATATATATATATATATATATACGGGCCCTATCACATTATGATGGATCTACTTTACAAGCTCAAAGTTTCAAAACTTTGGGAAAAAAAAAACATTTTTTTTTTTGTGTTTTTGCACAAGGGAAATCCCCCCTGCACTCCCCACACCCCCTGCTATATAAATATGCCCACACCAGGATCACACTACAGTGATTAAAGATGAGGAAAAACTTACTAATGATTACAATATTATTAGACAAGATAGACTGAACAAGCATGGTGGAGGCATTGCCATCATGTATAAAAATGTCCTCAAAATTTAAAAATTAATCTGTACTCCCCCCCCAAATCTATCAAAAGCAGAAATTCTAACCACCCGATTTGAAGTAAATCCATATAAAACCATCATAATTATTGCCTCCTACCTACCACCAGGAAATTATTTACCTACTATTGAAAGTCTCCTATCCTGTGCATCATCTACATTCAGCCAAGAAACTACAGTACTAGGCGATTTCAATTTGAACTGGCTATCCTTCTCATCTGACGACCCCTGCAATTTTATCAATGTATTCAATTTCATCCAAACTATAAACTCTTCCACTAGAATCGATAAACACACCAAGAAAGAATCTGTTCTAGACTGGATTTTAAGCAATAAGCCCAAACTTGCCCACCATGCTGGGTACCTTTCCAATGCTCTCAGTGATCACCCCCCTACCCTTCTACTGAGGAAATGCATTCACTCCCCCTGTAATGTTATTTTCAAACACATATGCAACAAAAGAAACTTTTCCCTTGCCATCTTAAATTCCCTACTTCAACTGCTGTGGTGGTGCTGCGGTAGCGGTGGTGGTGCTGCGGTAGCGTTGTTGCCTTACAGTAAGACATTGTCCTGTTTGATTCTCAGCTAAAGCGTCTTCTGTATGGAGACATGCGTGAATGGGTGTACCTTCGTTGAAGGTTGTGCGTCAGGGCTGGCAACTCGGTACGTAAAAATCTACTGCCAATCATTAGCGGACCGGAGTTCCGCTGTGGCGACCCCTAATCGGGAAAATCCGAAAGATACAACATCTTAAATTCCCTACTTCAAAACTGCAACTGGTCACCTCTAAAATTGCTCCACCTAGACCAAGCTGTACAATATTTTAATGATACCTTCCTCAACATCCTTAATAAGAAAAATACGCTCCAAAGCCAAAACTTACCTTGGATAACCAAAGATGCTACATCTCTCATTAAACAAAGGGATAGAGCCTGGACTACTTATCAAATCACCAAAACCTCAGAAAACCTCACCTCTTACAAACAACTAAGAAACCTAACTAAGAAGCAAATATTATCTGACAAAAAATCTAATTTTCTAGCCTGTCAGCAAAACCCCATAAATAACCCACAAAAATTTTGGAAAAACATTAATAACTTCCTCAATCCTGGCAAAACCTTGACCCCTGTACCAACTACAACAAGTGGCACCGACTGCTTAGCATCCCAATAACTCTCATTTCATCACAACTATCACGTCACTTTTAAACAACAATAAATTTAGCCAACCACTTACAGTGCCTACCTCCACCAACTTTAAACCCAGCTACTTCTCTTTTAAACCCATACAAGCCTCGTATATAAAAAAACTCCTATCCAAACCAAAACCTCCCTGTCTAGCAGCAGACCAACTTCCAAGTGACTTCTTAAAAACTGCTACCAGCTCCATCGCCTATCCTGGATCTATCCCAATTAAACAATCCATCGTAGAACAGTATGTTCCCATACTCTGGAAAATATCCCATATCATCCCCTTCCACAAGGGAGGCCCATCTAAAGATCTCCCTAATAATCGGCCCATTGCCATGCTCTCACCCTTAACCAAAATCTTAGAGAAATGTATCCATAAGCAGCTCCTAGGCCACCTCACAACAAATAACCTCTTATTTAGTTCACAACACGGCTTCCATCCAAAACAAAGTACCTCCACGGCCCTCATAAGTTTCACTAACTACATCAACCTCCTCAAAAAGAATGGACAACTAGTCTCTACTATATTCCTTGATATGTCCAAAGCTTTTGATACCGTATCCCACCAACTACTACTTAACACTCTAGCCTCCTTCATCCTCAACTCTACAGCTCTCATCTGGTTGTTACTCTCCATACTCCTCCCAGTCTCTGTTGGGGTTTCTCAGGGTTCCATCCTTGGCCTTCTCCTTTTTATTATATTCACAAATAGACTAAATACTGACAGTAAATCTGCTTCTGTCATTCAATATGCCAACAATGCTATCTTTATTTGCTCTGCTTCCATACCACAAGAACTCCAGGATAAACAGCAAAAATAATTTCTAGGTATTGAAAATTACCTAAATGAACTTCAATGCATCCTAAACCCAAACAAAACAAAGTTAATGATCTTCTTCAACAAGAAATGCAAAGCAAACCCACCTACTCTCTCCATCTACTCTAATGGCACTGTAATAGAACCAATTAACCAAACAAAATTACTTGATGTCACACTAAACAACAACCTAACATTTGATAAACACATATCACTCACAATTAAAAAAGTTCACATCAAACTTGGTGCACTATATAGGACCAAACCTTACCTCACTCAAAACGTCAGACCACCCACCTCCTGTCTACTCTCCTCTACTGTTCTCAACTTTTCATTAACCTGTGCAAGTCTGATTTACATCTACTTGATTCCTGCTGTAATAAAATAGCAACATTTGCTGCTATATACCCAACAGGACCCATCATTGCCTTACTCTTCAAAAGCTACACTGGCTTGAATTTCCCAGTCTGTTATTGCTCAATCAGCTCCCCACTCTCCACTGTATTATCCACAAACCAGAAAACTGCCCTGCACTCTCCAGCCTAGTGCAACTAAATACCAACCCCAGGAGTCTTAGAACATCCAATAAACTTATACTCAAGGTAACAAAGTCCGATAATTACCTTGCTGACTCACTCTTCTCCTGTAAAGTAGCCAAACAGTTGAAACTAATACCCCAGAATACCCTAAAAAACACAGATAGTCATAGCATCATACAACTCGTAATGGAATGCCTTACTCAACAAGGCTATGCACCTGCAATACTCCTGGCTAGTTTCTCATGCCATCAATTAAATGTTTATTTTCTGCTATCTTCTCCTTGCCTTACTTTTACCAGATTAAAATACCACAATGGTTTATTTTAGTTAGGTATCTAATGAGTTTCATATTACTGTCTGTAGTAAGGCTTAGGAAATGTAATGTTTTCTGTTTGCATTCTCTTTTTGTAAATTGTGATTGTAGGCAACTGTTAAACTTTTTGTATATTCTTTGTAAATCTTTGCAAATGTTTTGTAATCTTTTTTGTACTATTTCTATGGAGATTTTCTCCCCAGGTGTCTGCTGAAAACAGGCTACTTGCTCAGCCTGATACTACCCAGTTAACAAATGTAAAATAAATAAAATAAATAATTTCCTTTCTTTGCTCTACGACGATCTCGGTTTAAAATGTTCGAAGTTTCAAAACTTCAATTTTCAATCTTATGGTCTCAACCATTTGCAGTTTGAAGTTTTGAAACTTTGAGCTTCTGAAGGGAATATATATATATATATATATATATATATATATATATATATATATATATAGATACAGATATACTAATATATATATATATATATATATATATATATATATATATATATATATATATATATATATATATTTATATATATATATGTATATATATATATATATATATATATATATATATATATATATATATATATATATATATGACTAAAAACTTCAACACTAAACTAGGAGGGTATACAAAATCTCACAGGCAAAGCTGTTTTTAAGCGCTTTCATCCTTTATTCGATACATAGGACTTCATCAGAAACATACAAATGAAAAAAGGATATGGTACATACTTAAATAGTTAGAAACACGCGGCACAGAAAATGTTTTCCAAGAATAAGTCCAATCACGAGTAACCAAAAAGCTAAATAGCCTATTGATTTAAAAGTATGGGCTAGGACCAATCATAAAAGAGGGTTAAGTATCCCTCGTGGTTAGAGGTGTTCGCAACAGAACTGCAAATAACAGTGACTGAATAATATCACTTATCACTAGTAGACTAAGATAAAACAAAATGTTTAAAACAAAATGTTTAAAACAATGTATCAAGAATATTATTATAATTTTTATATATATATATATATATATATATATATATATATATATATATATATATATATACTTAGATAAAGTAATATGTATATTAACAAAACAAAGTTGCATGATTGTCACTGGTGGAGCATAGAGGAATAGAAATGTGTAAACAAAATCCTATAGCACTCCAAATAGTGAAAGATTGCTCAGTGTCAACTCCATGGACCTCACCAAAATAGACCAGTTTCACTGATAAGCATTATCAGTGTTTGTGTGTGTGTGTGTGTGTGTGTGTGTGTGTGTGTGTGTGTGTGATATGGATATGTCTATATATATATATATATATATATATATATATATATATATATATATAATGTTGTTGTTGTTGTGTCTTTCGGCTTTTCCCGGTTAGGGGTCGCCACAGCAGAACTCTGGTCCGCTAATGATTGGCAGTAGATTTTTATATGCCGAGTTGCCAGTCCTGACGCACAACCTTCAACGAAGGTACACCCATTCACGCATGTCTCCAGACAGAAGACGCTCTAGCTGAGAATCGAACGGGACAACATCTTACTGTCAGGTGACAGTGTTACCGCAGCACCACCACTGCAGTTATATATACATCAGACTTCTACTTCAGATGTCCTCACTAGGTCTCTGTCAGCCCACCCTTCTATGGTTCAAAAGCTACCTGTCCAATAGGTCTCAGTAAGTAAAATGGCACTCCATGCTCTATCTTTACCTGCCAGTCACCACCGGTGTACCACAAAGCTCTAGCCTTGATCCCCTCCGCTTTAACATTATCACTGACACCCTCTATATATCCATGCAACAGGCCACCCTAATACAATACACAGATTATTCCAATCTAAGTTGCACATCTGACTATATGGTACACCCTCAAAAAATTACTCAGGAAGCTTTAGCAGCCACTGAAACATGGCTTCATAACTCACAACTCATGCTCAACCCAAATGAGACCAAACAACTACTTTTTTCCCAAAATCCCTCTCTCATGAAAAAAACAACATTTAAGGTCCTCTCTCTTGATAATACAACCACTGAAGTCACTTCTGATAGTAAATTATTAGGGGTGATAGTTGATGGTAATCTTACATTTGACCTGCATATCCAAAATTGCACAAGAAAAACTCATCAAAGACTAGGGATGCCTTACAGAACAAAAAACTTTCTCACTTACACAATTAAAAACTACCAGAAAGAAACAAAAAGGAACTTAGCTGAAATAAGACGATAACAAACACACTGCCCACAACAAACTGGAACAAAACAAACACAAGAACGGCAAGCAGGAAAAAAAATCTAAGTTCTGTTTTAATACTAAATAATGACGTGCTTTTCGTTTGCTTCCAAAGCAAACTTCTTCAGATTGCAAGTGCACCTTACAACAAAATGCATTTAAATACCAACAGGTGATACTCTTTACCTATCACCACGAACGTCCTCTACATGAAAACTTTAAAGAGACACTCACACGTTAAAACTGCTACTCACTGCTTCAAGATTAAAATGTAAGAAGCAGTAAACACCAAACAATATTAACTTACATAGACACTAAACCTATCTAGTATATGCTGATTGATTAAAGATCTTGTCGTTTTAAACATTCATCAAATTAAAATAACACATTCTACAGTTAAATATAAAACTGCTCAATAATTAAAAAACTGTCATTCTCATGAGTGAGACACACCAAGTTACATAAATAAAATGCAAAACATTTTCATCTTTGCAAACCTTTCAATTTCAAAATACAGCTGATAGAACAAGTTTCATTTATACCAGGAAAATTATAAGCATTCAATCTAATTTGCCACAGCAATTCTAATTCTTCAAAACATAAGGGTACAGGTCTACCCCTAATATCTATAGCTACCTGGTCTATAGCCATAAATTAAAATTTATGGTCTTTGTACAGCTGTATGTGTTTAGCTAGTGCGTTGTCAGTTTTGCCTTTAGATATTGCATACTGATATTCATAGACCCTATCTCTGAGTCTGCATTCCGTTTTTCATATATAGAATGCAGCACAGCATTGGCATCTAGCTAAATACACCACGTTCCTAGAGTTACAGTTGAACTGCTGTTTTAATTTGAATTGTACACTATTTGTACTAAAATTATTGGTGACGTCAATATATTTTCAAAAATTACAGGCTTCACATTTGCCCATACCTGTTATTTTGGAAATGATTCTATGTTGTTGTTCTAGCAAGCCCTTTAAGTTTTTGCCTCTTCTAAACACCACTTTGGGGCAGTCACTCAACTTTCTAAATAATACTGGGTTCATTCTGAACAGTTCCCAGTTTTTCTGGATAATCCTCAGAACAACCTGGCTGTCTACCATAAACATAGTGGTAAAGCTTAGATGGAAATCTGGTTTACTTTTTAACACCTCACTGTTAGTACGGTGGTGGTGTTACGGTAGTGTTGTCGCCTCACAGTTAGACGTTGCCCATTCAATTCTCAGTTAGAGTGTCTTCTGTGTGGCGACATGAGTGAATGGGCGTTCCTTCATTGAAGGTTGTACGTTAGGCCCGGCAAGCCAGCACGTAAAAATCTACTGCCAATCATTAGCGGACCAGAGTTCCGCTGTGGCGACCCCTAACCGGGAAAAGCCAAAAGACACAACAACAACTGTTAGTACTGTCCATAACTACTGAATTGCTCACATTACCACTTTGCATTTGACAGTAGACAGCCAAGTTGTTCTGAGCATCCTACAGGTTTAGAACCAGAGTCAATTTTTCAGAGATTTATTAGACTTGTTTGATAGACAAGGTTTTGAATCAATCGAACTTATGGTTAAGCACTATAGTAAATGGGTTGGAAGTCTTACTAAAATGGTTACAGACCTAGACGCCAGTATTAAAACAGGCTTAGAATTTGTATGGTACAAATTTGAGTATAGTTGTATCTTTATAAGTATAGATGAATATATGCACAAATTGAGAACCAACAAGCTTAAAAAACTTCAACGTGACCGTACAGCATATGATCAAGGTACAGCTTATCCTATACCTTCGAAGGCCCAAGTCTGGCAGCAAGGTAACCATTTGACTGGACAACCCAATGCAGTTATTAGACCTAATGAGGTTAATGTCACCAGTCTTGATAACTCAAATCATCCAGAAGTGGGTGACCCCATTAACAATCATGGGAGGCCTGTAGTCCCATTGGGCAATAACGAAGCTACAGTGGGGGTCCGTTGGAGCGAAAGATTACAGAACGCTTCTCGAGGACAGAATAATTTTACCCATCCTAACCAATGCAACCAAAATATTCGGCTAGGCAACAATACAGGAGCCAAACTGAAACAGAGGAACCCATATCAGAACACGAACAAGAACAACCACAAATTCAAAAAGCAGAAGAGATAGGAAGGATGTCCCCTGAGAGATGGTCCAGTGATAATAACCAACAAAGCAGGAGACGTCAAAATTTTAACTATTCTTCAGTTCGGATTCATCCGGACATTTTTGAATTACTTTCCAAAGGACATACGTTTGTTCCCTCCCAACATTTAGACTTGGTAAAAACTATCCTGGATGTTAAAACCTTTACCAGGAAATTGAATTTCAATCTGATGATGGGTGATGTGATGAATGCCCCTGTGTTTGATAACTTCCACATCCCTAGTACATTTAATCCACCTCTACATCCGATTCTCCAAGTGATTGAATACACGTGTGAAGTAGATATTAGACACAATATTAAAAACAAATGTAAGGGTGGTTATGTATATAACATCAGTAAACAGGAAAGTGAATATTTGGAATTTATTAAATCACAGGATATACGAGTGCATAAACCGGATAAGGGTGGGGGCTTGGTAGTCCTTGACAACCTGGACTACACAGCTAGGATGAAGTTATTTTTAGGCACACCTGCCAATGAAGTAAGCTCATGTTCAGAAGTAAATAGGGCTTATCAACAAATTAAAAACTGTATTAATTACTTATTTGTAAAAGGTAAGATAGAAGAAAAAATATATAATTACATGTTATTACTGTACCCTAGGATCCCCTATTTTTTCGGGATACCTAAAATCCATAAAAACTTGGCAGACCCACCAATGAGATCTTTAGTGGACGGATGTAGTTTACCTACTTATCCATGTGCAAAATTTGTTGATTCTTTACTTAAGAAATATTTAACAGCTGAAAACCAAGTGTGTAAAGACTCTTGGTCTTTTCTGAGTAAAATCGATAGTTTGCAATTTGATGAGGACTGTAATTTTCTTACAGTCGATGTAAAAGATCTGTACACTTGCATCCCACACCTAACAGGGATGGAGTGGGTAGGGTTTATGTTGAGGAAAAATGGTGCATCAGAAGTAGTAATATCTTTAGTTATGGAACTACTTGATATCATCTTGTCTAATCATTTCTTTCTATTCGACAATGTGTACTACCTGCAAAAAGTAGGAGTAGCCATGGGCTCCCCATGTGGAGCCAGTATAGCAAACTTAGTCATGGCATACTGGGAGACAGAATTTGTGTTTACGATAGAAAATATAAACAATCTTCTTATTTACTATACACGATATCTGGATGACATCTTTATTTTATTTAAAGGTGATCTGGAAGCTAGTAATAAACTATTGGATTATTTCAATAAGTCCACTCAGTTTTTACAATTCACATCAACGTTTGACACTGAAGAGATAGCATACCTGGATATCTGGCTCTCAAAGAATAGGGCACAAAAATACTTTCAGGCTAAGATTCACAGGAATAGTATGTATTCTAATTCCTTCCTGCATTTCTCTAGTTGTCACCCCCACCACCAGAAGCGGTCAGTGGTTAAAGGTCAGCTGGTGAGGGCCGCACGAATAGTGAGCAAAGAGAATGAAATTCTAGATGAATGTTATTTTTTGAAAAGTATGTTTCTGGGGCATAAGTACCCTGAAACTTTATTAGATTCACTAATAGAAGAAGTAAAATTCAAGAGATCCAATAATTTATACAACCCTATACTCAGTGTCAAACAGCTAGTTAACATTTAAATGCAATGTGGTAATGTGAGCAATTCAGTAGTTATGGACAGTACTAACAGTGAGGTGACAACGCTACCGTAACACCACCACCGTACTAACAGTGAGGTGTCAAAACGTAAATCAGATTTCCATCTAAGCTTTACCACTATGTTTACGGCAAACAGCCAGGTTGTTCTGAGGATTATCCAGAAAAAACTGTGAACTGTTCAGAATGAACCCAGTATTATTTAGAAAGTTGGGTGACTGCCCCAAAGTGGTGTTTAGAAGAGGCAAAAACTTAAAGGACTTGCTAGAACAACAACATAGAACCATTCCCAAAATAACAGGTATGGGCAAATGTGAAGCCTGTAATTTTTGTAAATATATTGACGTCACCAATAATTTTAGTACAAATAGTGTACAATTCAAATTAAAACATCGGTTCAACTGTAACTGTAGGAACGTGGTGTATTTAGCTAGATGCCAATGCCGTGCTGCATTCTATATATGAAAAACGGAACGGAGACTCAGAGATAGGGTCTATGAATATCAGTATACAATATCTAAAGGCAAAACTGACAACGCACTAGCTAAACACATACAGCTGTACAAAGACCATAAATTTAAATTTATGGATATAGACCAGGTAGCTTTAGATATTAGGGGTGGACCTTTACCCTTACGTTTAGAAGAATTAGAATTGCTGTGGCAAATTAGATTGAATGCTTATAATTTTCCTGGTATAAATGAAGCTTGTTCTATCAGCTGTATTTTGAAATTGAAAAGTTTGCAAAGATGAAAATGTTTTGCATTTTATTTATGTAACTTGGTGTGTCTCACTCATGAGAATGACACTTTTTTAATTATTGAGCAGTTTTATATTTAACTGTAGAATGTGTTATTTTAATTTGATGAATGTTTAAAACGACAAGATCTTTAATCAATCAGCATATACTAGATAGGTTTAGTGTCTATGTAAGTTAATATTGTTTGGTGTTTACTGCTTCTTACATTTTAATCTTGAAGCAGTGAGTAGCAGTTTTAATGTGTGAGTGTCTCTTTAAAGTTTTCATGTAGAGGAGGTTCGTGGTGATAGGTAAAGAATATCACCCATTGGTATTTAAATGCATTTTGTTGTAAGGTGCACTTGTAATCTGAAGTTTGCTTTGAAAGCAAATGAAAAGCGCTTCATTATTTAGTATTAAAACAGAACTTAGATTTCTTTTCTGCTTGCCATTCTTGTGTTTGTTTTGTTGAAGTAAAACGATGTAAATAAATTCCAAACACCAGTTTGTTGTGAGCGCTTTCATCCACTTTAATGAAATGAACAACTTCAGACGATTGCAAAACTGTAAATCCCTTATATATATTCAGTCAGTATCACATGACTGGTTAGTCACATGAGTTACAATTCATTTATAAAAAACAACCTTATTTAAAATCATTGCAAGAAATAAAATACTCAAAAATTACATAAAAAAACATAAAATGCATAAACATACTTGAAAATAAGCACAGTGAATTGCCCTAATCTAGAATATGCAATAATTCCTATAAAAATGTTGGTATGTATATATATATATATATATATTTATATATATACATATATATATATATATATATATATATATATATATATATATATTTATATACATATATGTGAAAATCTTTTCAACGTGCTATACTTTTTAATTTCAGCATACAAGTTATGGAACATTGCTCATTTAAACCTGGAAAGCAATAAGCATTTAGGAGAAGTTGCCACCATAATTCCTGTTTTTCCAATATTAATCTTATATTTCCCCCTCTTTCCTTCAACTTCACCTGATCTATAACTCTAAACTTGAATGTATGCCCTGGGTTCTCCTGTACGTCTTTGGCAAGAGCATTTTTCCCTTTTCTTATACTAAATAAATGCTCGTATATCCTTTCTCTCAATTTTCTTTCAGTCATGCCTATATAAAATCTGGCACAGTCATTACATTTACCTAGATAAACATCCTTTGAATTGCTATCATATTTTCTGTTAGTTAGTTTTAGTTTTGGTGAAGAAGAAGTGGGATTGTCAGAGAGATGAAGAAAGTAGACAAGATTATAAGGAGATGAGGTGCATGGCAAAGAGAGAGGTGGTGAAGGCTAGGGATAAGGTGTATGATGAGTTGTATAAAAGGTTGGACACTAAGGAGGGAGAAACTAAGAACAGATAAGACAGTGGTAATGGCAGCAGATTGGGGAAATCAGAAGAAGCTGAGAATAGAGATAGATGGGAAGATGGTGGAACAGGTAAACAGCTTCAAGTATCTGGGAGGGGTGGTTGAGGAGAAGGGTAGTCTGAATGAAGAGATCAAAGCTAGAATCAGAGGGGCTGCAGCCAAATGGCATAGAGTATCAGGTGTAGTATATGACAGAAGAATGCCAAAGAAGCTGAAAAGTAAGGTGTACAAGACAGTGGTGCGACCAGTACTACTGTATGGTACAGAAACCTGGGAAGTAAAGGCAGAACAGTTGAAGAAGCTAGAGGTGATGGAAATGAAGTGCCTGAGAAAGGTGGTAGGATGCACACTGCAGGACAGGTGAAGAAATGAGGACATAAGAGCAGAAGCCAAAGTAGCTCCAATTGCAGAAAAGATCAAAGAAAACAGATTACGATGGTATGGGCACATGTGTAGAAAAGCAGAAGACAATCTGGTGAGGGAGATTTGGGAGAGACAGGAAGAAGGTAAGAGGAAGCGAGGGCGTCCAGCAAAGAGGTGGATGGATTGTGTGAAAGAAGATCTGCGACAGTCAGGCATGAGTGTTGAAGAAGGCAGGAGAGTGGCACTGAATCGAGAGAGTTGGCGACAGTTAATAGGATACCCCGACCCCGTGTAAATGGGAAAAAGGGGATGATGATGGTGATGATGATGATGATGATGACTAAAGAGGGAGAAAAGGACCTGTACCGATTGGCTAGACAGAGGGACCAAGCTAGTAAAGATGTGCAGCAGGTAAGGGTGATAAAGGATAATGAGGGAAACGTACTCACAAGCGAGGAGAGTGTGTTGATCAGATGGAAAGAGTACTTTGAGGAGCTGATGAATGAAGAGAATGAGATGGCGAGAAGGTTGGATGATGTGCGGATAGTGAATCATGAAGTGCAGTGGATTAGCAAGGAGGAAGTAAGGATAACTATGAAGAGGATGAAGAACGGAAATGCTGTTGGTCCAGATGACATACCTGGGGAAGCATGGAGGTGTTTAGTTGAAATGGCAGTGGAGTTTTTAACTAGATTGTTTAATGAAATCTTGGAAAGTGAGAGGATGCCTCAGGAATGGAGAAAACGTGTTTTGGTACCGATTTTTAAGAATAAGGGTGAGTGCAGAGCTGTAGTAACTACAGAGGGATTAAACTGATCAGTCACAGCTTGAAGTTATGGGAAAGAGTAGCGGAAGCTAGGTTAAGAAGGGAGGTGATGATTAGTGATCAGCAGTATGGTTTCATGCCAGGAAAGAGCACTACAGATGCAATGTTTGCTTTGAGAGTGTTGATGGAGAAGTACAGAGAATGTCAGAAGGAGTTGCGTTGTGTCTTTGTGGACTTAGAGAAAGCATATGATACGGTGCCTAGAGAGGAGTTGTGGTATTGTATGAGGAAGTCGGGAGTGTCAGAGAAGTATGTAAGAGTGGTACAGGATATGTACGAGGGTAGTGTGACAGCGGTGAGGTCTGCGGTGGGAGTGAATGATGCGTTTAAGGTGGAGGTGGGATTACATCAAGGATCAGCTCTGAGCCCTTTCTTATTTGCAATGGTGATGGACAGGTTGACAGACGAGATCAGACAGGAGTCCCCGTGGACTATGATGTTTGCAGATGACATTGTGATCTGTAGTGAGAGTAGGGAACAGGTGGAGGAGACCTTGGAGAGATGGGGATATGCTCTAGAGAGAAGAGGAATGAAGGTCAGCAGGACTAAGACAGAATATATCTGTGTGAATGAGAGGGAGGATAGAGGAATGGTGAAGATGCAGGGAGTAGAGGTGGCAAAGGTGGATGAGTTTAAATATTTGGGATCAACAGTTCAGAGTAATGGTGAGTGTGGAAGACAGGTGAAGAAGAGAGTACAGGCAGGATGGAGTGGGTGGAGAAGAGTGTCAGAAGTGATTTGTGACAGACGAGTACCAGTAAGAGTGAAAGGGAAGGTCTACAAGAGGGTAGTGAGACCACATATGTTATATGGGTTGGAGACAGTGGCATTGACAAAAAGGCAGGAGTCAGAGCTTGATGTGACAGAGTTGAAGATGTTAAGATTTGCACTGGGTGTGATGAGGATGGACAGGATTAGGAATAAGTATATTAGAGTGTCAGCCCAGGTTGGAAGGCTTGAGACAAAGCCAGAGAGGCAAGATTACGTTGGTTTGGACATGTGCTGAGGAGGGATAAAGAGTATATTGGGAAAAAGTTGCTAAGGATGAAGCTGCCAGGTAACAGGAAAAGAGGAAGGCCTAAGATAAGTTTTATGGATGTGGTGAGAGAGGACATGCAGGTGGTTGGTGTGACAGAGCAAGATGCAGAGGACAGGAAGAAATGGAAACAGTTGATCTGCTGTGGCGACCCCTGACGGGAGCAGCTGAAAGAAGAAGATTTTCTGTTAATTTTAAAATGTCTGTTATTAACCCAGAACTGCATCCCTATATCTATATATCTACAGTACGGGCAAGCTTCACACCTGAACACCCCTGTTGTTTTAGGTAAGCCCCATACTTCCCTTTCCAAAATAATTTTTAAGTTGGCTCCTTTTCTATAAATTATGTTAGGTGCTAGTCCCAATTTGTTTCTACAGTCTGTATTTTCCAAGAGGGTCACCCAATTTTTCTTCAAGATTTTACTAATTAGTCCAACATCTTGAGTAAAAGTAGTTATAAACTCATCTCATATCTTTTCTCTACGTTAATTCTCCTGGATTGTGCTTGAAAGGTGTTATTTGTTTCTGCTATTAAAGGTCATTTCATTATAGCAGAAAATAACAATTCTGCCTATTATTTGTTACTTCAATAATCAACCCTTCTAAAAATATTTGTGGGTACACTCTTCTAAGAAACATGTTTTTTAATTTCAGACATTCTGTTTCAAAACCTATGTCCAAAGTGTTCTTCCTAGCAGCCTGTACTTGCTGACCTTTAACTACGGATTTCTTTTGGTGGATGGGATGGGTACTATAAAAGTATAGAAATGAATTTGAATAAGTTTCTTTTCTGAATCTTTTGGCTACAAAACATAAATTAATGAAATCTTTAGATAATTCTACATCTAAGTAGTCTATCTTTTTGTTGTCAAAAGTAGAGGTAAATTCCGGGAAGGTGGTACTCTTGTTCATTATTTCTACAATATTTTTAGCCTTTTCTTCGCCTCCCTTAAAATTGATGAAAATGTCATCCAGGTATCATGTATAATATTCAATATAATTCATAATCTCTCTATTATTAAATATATGTCTGTCCTCCCAGTATGCCATGACAGTATTAGCAAAACTGGCACCACAGGGCGAATCCATGGGTATGCCCTTTTTTTGCAGGTAATAATTGCCATCAAACATAAAATAGTTGTTTCTAAGTATGATGTCCAATAATTCCTCCACTAGCCTTAAATCATTCCCAGGCATCTCATTCTCCAAAAGGAACTCTATCACCCATTCTGTGCCTACCCGGTTGGGGATCACTATGTACAAGTCCTTTATGTCTACAATTAAAAAATTGCAGTCCTTGTCAAATTTCTGTTTATTCATGTCCTCCAGGAAGGACCAGGAGTCTTTACAAACTTACTTCTCTTTATTGACATATTTCTTTATAAAGTTATCCACTACTTTTGCACAAGCGTAGCTGATGGAATTCCTCCTGGCTATAATAGGTCTCATGGGTGGGTCATACAGATTTTTATGTATTTTAGGAGTTTCAAACATGACAGGGGGTAATAGGTGTTTCATAGGTTTATAGGAAGGTACTAGGCTATTGGCCCTAGAGCCTATATAAGTCTAGCCAAACAGTACCCTGGCTTTTGCCACCCAAGAAAATTATTTTCCTGTGCCCCTGTCAAGCAGAGCCACAGAAGTGATCCCCGGGGTGAATTTCCTATCTCCCATCCAATCATCAAGATTTTTCTTGAAGAGTGCTAATGAGAAGCTTTGTTTGATATAGATAAGTAGTTTGTTCCAGAGAATGGGAAGTCTCTGCGATAAGAATCTATCCCTCCAGCATGTTCTGTTTATTGTGGTGACAAGGTTTAGGTCCCTAGAGCGTGTAGCTCGGAGGGATTGGGATTTCTTTATGTGGAGCATGTCCAACAGCTCTGGGTTTGACATAGCTTTGTATGTTAGGCAGAGATCACCTCCGAGTAGGCGATATGCGACAGAGTAAAGCTGGAGTTTTTTGAGACGGTCTGCGTAGGGCATCTGGTTAAATAGAGAAATAGTGTGACGTCTATCTGTCCGCATATGAAAAGTTCTGTAATAAATTCCTTAACTTTGCGATATGTCCCATTAAGTTAATTTAAAGTTATAGTCTCATAAGTGTCAATGTTCAGAATTGTATTCATTCTGTTGGCATAATCAACTTTCTCCATAAACATTAATCCCCCTCCCGTATCAGATTTCATGATCCTAATATTCATTGCCTTTAAGTTATTCACCAGATACATTTCGTTTTCACTTAAGCTATTCTGGCCTACTCTTCTTTTATTCCTGGGGATATATTCTCTAAAATCAGTTTCACACATTTTCTCAAAGGTTATTAGGGCTGAATGAAATGGGGTGTTAAAAGTGTTAGAAACTGAAAATGCATCACTAAAAACTCTTTCCCCCCAAAAAGCATTTGTAAATTCAATTTATGTAAATATAATTTAAAATCGATTAAATGTTTAGGCATAGTAACATTTGTAGAGGGAAAAAAAGTGAGTCCTTTAGCAAGAATGTCTATCAATTCACTTTTGAAGTTATAGTTAGTAAAATTAAATACATTAAAGTCACCTTGTGAGTTTGTTACGATGGTAGGTCCATTCTGACTCATTCTATCATTTATTCTATTTTCCGCACATCTCTGAGGGTGATATGCTATCTCCTCTGCCTGTTCCTGTAGCTCTTCTTGTTCCTCCGATTCCGTCCAGGTCCCTTCCGAAAATTTTGATTATTTTGATGGGAATTATTGTTATTCCGTGCAACACTGGCTCCTCGCTCTTGTTGGGCCTTAAGGCATTCACTACATCTGACGTGGTTCTCTTCCTGCTCATCATCACTAGTGAGGGGCGTGGTGCTCTAATCCACAGAATTGGTATGTGCTGCATTATTGGACAAAACTGGAATATCAGTTCCATCTTGTTTAATTGAAAGAGGAGGGAATGTAGGATTAATACTGGAAAAACAGGAATTATGGTGCCAACTTCTCCTGAATGCTTATTGCTTTCCGGGCCTAAATGAGCAATGTTCCATAACTACTTGTATGCTGAAATTAAAAAGTATAACACAGTGAAAATAATTTCACACATATATATATATATATATATATATATAAATATATATATATATATATATATATATATACATGTATATATATACATATATATATATATATATATATATATATATATATATATATATGTATATAAAACCAATAGTTTTATAGGAATTATTGTGTATTCTAGATTAGCGCAACTCACTGTGCTTTTTTTCAAGTATGTTTATGCATTTTATGTTTTTTCATGTAATGTTTGAGTATTTTATTTCTTGTAATGATTTTAAATAAGGTTGATTTTTATAAGTGAATTGTAACTCATGTGACTAACCAGTCATGTGATACTGACTGAATATATAGGAGGGGTTTACAGTTTTCCAATTGTCTGAAGAAGTTCATTTCATCAAAGTGGATGAAAGCGCTCACAACAAACTGGTGTTTGGCATTTATTTACATCATTTTACCTCAGCTAAGCTTCCTTTTTGATTTTTTCTGGTGGTTTGTGGATTTATTTGGTGACAATTAAAAACTACACTTGCAACTACTTATCTCCTCCCCACTCTTCTTTATGGTATAACCATTCTTACTAACCTCCAGACTTCACAAAAATTAAAACTTGAACAATGCTATAACAACGTTTCTAAATTTGCAACAAATACCCCTTTCAGAACCCACCACAGTATAGCACTAAAAAAACCTGAATTGGTTAGAACTGCCTCATTAAGTAACATATACAGCTTCTTGCAGCCTATAAAATTGTCCAGCATCATTCAGTATGTCCAGCACTAAAATACATTCTACATAACTGTTTCTCAGTCATCATTGAAATTCAGTGACCAAAAACTCCTGTCTGTCTACAAACCTAGAAAATCTGCTCAGCGTTGTCTGTAGTAAGGCCTGGAACTCCTTACCTGTATCCATAAGGTCAATACCCTCCCTTCCATCTTTTAAAACCATTCTGAATGATTTCCTAGCTAAAATCTGGCTCTGTTCTTGCTCTAAACTAAAATAAACTATATCCCTAAATGTGTACAAGTTCCTTTTCATTCCTTACACCTCCTTACTCTCCCTTCTTCACTTACTTCCTTACTTCTATCAACTTCTCTTCCCTGACTTTCTCTGTAACTATACCACAATCCTGTTATTCCCACACTTCATATTGAAATTTCTGTTTATATTAGTCTAACCTTTAATTTTTCTGCAAGCTGTTTAAAATTTCTTTAAATATTAAATGATTGCTATATAACTTGCATCTTTTCTTAACCAATGTTTTTATTTTATGTCTAATTTGTTATTTAAACTGCAGATGTATTTGTTTTATTTTGAAGATTATAAAATCATTTTTCTTAAAATGTTTTGTAATAATTTATGATTTTCTCCCTGGACTTCCACTGAAAATGGGCATCTACCTTGTTGGACTTTCCCAGCAATCAAATGTCAATAAATAAATAAATAACTCCATATCTGCCTCTGAATGGGAAGTTAGTGACAAAAAAACTATTTTTAATGTTAAAAAGAGAGAGAGTTGGGAAGGAACGAAATATATGGATTGATCGTAACAAAGATATTTCTCAAGGGTCTGGTAAAGTGTAAGGTATCCACTATCTGGTTTCAGATCATTAAAGATAAAGGGCACATGTTGTTTAGCCCTTGTCTTACACATTCTATTGCAGTATTGTAATTACAACATGTCCAATGCTATTTCAGTTTTTTATGAATTATATCTTGGATTTTGTACCTAATACCAGTGAGATGTTTACCCTCTATATTAGATTTCTTGAAAGTTTGACATGATTTCAGCAAATTGTATTTTTCTTGGAGTGATTTTAATTCTTGGTGCCAGAGTTTCCATAGCTCATTGTTCTAATTTCTATGTCCACTGTGCAATAATAGGCATCCCACAACATATTAGGGGGAAGGGCTGTGTTCTTCCCACCTCCATAAACTCCTGCTTAATGTTAGAAAGGATTGTAGCAAATTCATTTGCCTAGTATAGTATGGAGGTATTCTCCAACATTTAGAGGGGCTAGGAAGGTTATCAGATAGAGAACAGCTTAAGGCATCATGCTCTGATTATAGACATGTATCTATGGTACATTCTGGCTATGAGTCTAGCAAGATCCTGTCCACTTAGAATCTGTATCCTACATGAAGTAGGAAATCATGGAGAATAATGAGTTAAAACTTTCACTTGTGGATTAATGAAGAAACTAAGTCTAATAAAAAAATGTCTGGCTATAACACTGAGAGACATGTGTGATTACTAGCACCAGTATATTTAGCAGAGGTGATATAATTAAAATCACTCACAAGAATAAGGCATCCTGCATCTTATCTTGTATATGTTGGAAGAGAAGTCCTGGCAACTAAATCCCCATTGCTGGATTTAAGTAAATACTTGCAATAGTGATCACACAATGCCCCACAAGTAATACCATCCTAGCTAATTCCCCCTCCCAGTATATGGAAGGTTTCCAATGCAAGAGTGGTTGATATACCCCTCCCAGAATATGGAAGGTTTCCAATGCAAGAGTGGTTGATATACTTCTCTTATTCAGAATACCCACCCCTTTCCTGTTTCTTGAGGAATGAGTTGATGATGTTATAGGGTTATACCCCACAAAGTTAATTTAGATTACTGCACATCTGTTATGTGAGCTTCCTGGACATCCAAGATGTCAGTAGACTTGGTCGCTATCCAGGTAATTAGTCTGGCTCACTTGGTGGGTGAATTAATCCAGTTTAAAGTTATAATTAAAATTTTTATACATGGCCTGGGTGAAGGTGCTATTGATCCTTCTCAACATGTGGGCCAGACTGCAAAGGTTTACTGTTGCATGGCACAAAAATAATACACTTTAGTGCTATGCTATAGGCTCCCACTATACCAGTATGAATGCCACCACAGAGAGAGACATATGTAATTGAATGATGAGAAGGAAAAAACAATGAAATGCAAAAAAGTCAACTCTCACTCTCTCTCTCTCTCTCTCTCTATATATATATATATATATATAAACATAGGAAAAGTCATAGATCCCCAGCAGCTCAGTGGTAGGGCAGCAGTACAAGAGCTAAAAAACATCCAAAAGCAGCTTGAGTCAAGCTTGCACCTGTATGTAATGTTGTGCACTTACCTTAACCAACTGAAATATCACAGCACAAGTGAAGAACACACCATAATGGACACTAAATGTAATGATAGTAGGTGTGCATGAAAGCTCATAGCAATACCATGCTCTCTGTTAAAATTGATTGACACATAACCTCCTTTGGTAAAGGAATGGGTTGTGAATAATGCCAACATATGGAGATGCAGAGAATAATGACCAAAGCAGAATAATTTGTAATAATTATGTAGGAATTAAGCTCGAGTCTGCATGTCCTCCATGTGTTCCCATATGTTTCCTCTGGGTGCTCTAGTTTCCTCCCACTCTCCAAAGACATGCCGTAGTTGGATTGGACTCTCTAAACTGGCCATAGGTGTGAGTGTGCATGTGAGTTTGTGGTGTGTAAGAACTACTGTGGCATGGCTAGCCACAAAGCAGTGAAAACCTTGAAACTAATTGATAGTCACTGTTGAAGTGATACCCCTACCCCATGAGCAAAGGTGGGAAAACAGGGTTGTGAATGGTTGGATGGCTGGATGGATGTAGGAATTAAGTCCGATGCAATATTTGAAATTTCAACACATTTCTTGGCATCTTTTCAGCCCAGGTGAAACTGCGAATGCACCCATTTAGTTAAACTTGCAGATCAATCCATGCTATTCAGAATGTCAACTGCTGATCTATTTTTTAAAACCAGTAGGGCATCTTCCTTGAGCTGAAACACATGCTCACAATCAGAAAGAACGATCTACAGATGAGCTGGATATAATATAGTAGCTCTGATTCCACTTTCTCTAAAAAAATTCATTAGAGAAAGCCCTGTTTGGGACAGTTGTTGTTGAAGAGCACCTTCCTTACTAGGGACAGGATGTCTTGTTTCTCCCACGCAGCTCTGGCACTTTTTCTTTCAGGTGAAATGGTAGAAACCTCATAATAATTGCAGGTGGTGGGACTACTACAGCTTGTGGGGCCTAACGACCTGTATGACCTTTTCAGCATTAACTTAGCTGAATGATCAATGCCCAACATACTTGGGCTCTATGTCTCCAATAACTCAAATATTATCCTTTTGCTCAGCTCCCTCCTGAAGGCTTAAAATACAGAGATTATTCCTCCAACCTCTATTTTTATGATCATCAGTTTATTTATTTATTTATTGATTGATTGATTTATTTATTTTTGTGTTTTATAAATGCACAGCATTTGAGTGTGGGTGCGGATTTACTCATCCAGTTCCTTCCTGGAGGTATGAATTTGTTTGACTGTGATGTGGAGTTTATTCATAAACATGGTTATTTTTAAGATATGAAGCTGATTCTCAGTTTTCTCCATGCACAGAGGCTGTGGTTGTTTCAAGTTATCCCCTGCAATCCACTATGCCAGAGACCATGTAATTTAATTTCTTGTAGTTGTACTTGCAGAGCAGATTGGGACATATCCATGGAGATGTAACTTTTTGCATTGCGTCAACCAGATGCAAAAGATTACGACTCAAGGAATCAGCAGACAGTGCATAATTCTGTTGTTCTGGACCTGTATTTTCTATTTGCAGGAAAACCTTAATTTGCGACACTCATATTTTTAGCCTTTGGAAACTCCATCTACTCAAATTTATCCACAGCTTCACGGGTGACATTTTGGTGACTAAAAGTCTTCTGACTAACATATAACCATCTGAATGAAGTTTAAAGAGCTATGTGCACTTTTAAAATTATGAGTTCTCAGAGCCTGAAAACGCAGCTGTCATATTGTGAACTGCAAAACCAGAAGCCCTTGTTGACACAATGTGGTCAACAAAACAGACGATCAACAGTAGGACAACATTTATTTATTTATTTATTTATTTATTACCGTTTGATGACTGGGATAGTCCACTGGTCCTGGAAGAGCCCGTTTTCAGTGGAGGTGTGGGGAGAAAACCTCCACAGGATATAGACAATTTTACAATAATTATACAAAAGTAAATAAATTAGTAGAACAGTGAAAATACAGAGATAATAGTCATAACATTTCTAATCCTAGGTAATGAGTTACAAAAGTGACATTCATGTAGTCTAAACATATTAAAAGTACAGGCATTTCAGATGAAAAAAAACATGTAAGTAAAACATTTACTGTATGGACAGATAAAAAAACAAGTTCTTTTTTTTTTTGAAGTTAGAAATATGAGGAGAGGATAGTGAGAAGAAGGTGAGGTGGGAGACGTAAAAGGTGGTATATAGTGGAGAAAGGGAGTGGGTTGGGGGAGTTTGTGAGGTATAGGATAGGAGAGAACGTAGAGGTAAAGGGTAAGAGAGCACACTGATAGAAGGTTGAGGTATATAGTGCATGGGAGATGGTGTTATAAAGTTTATGTGGTAGGGTGCAGGAACATTCCCACTCTGAAAGGAGATGAGATTGGAGAAGAGTTTTGAAGTTTGAGTTGCTCTGAGTATTTCAAAGTGTGGTAGGGAGAAAATTCCAGAGTTTAGCTAGGGAGCAGGATAATAGTAGGTGGCCAGCGGGTCGACGAGGCCTATATATGTTTAGAAAATTGTGGTTTTCTGATCTTAGAGCGCGGTTGGGAATGTAAGGGGTTAAAGAGGTGGATAGAGAAGGACAACTAGAAGGTTTGAATATGAGCTTGTGAGCAGTAGTAAGTCTTAAGGAGTTTAAGGTAGTTAGGAAGTTCAAGCCATTTCAGGGAGTGGAGAGAGAGACATTGATGTGATGAGTTTCTGGAGCTGGTGGCAAATTTGGAGATTTTATTGTAACAGGCTTCCAACTTGGACTGTAAGCCTAGCTGAAGAGTAGTGAATAAGGGGGCGCTGTACATAAGAGCTAAGTAGAGATAAGGGTGTGTCTGGTGGAGGGGGTAAGGTAATGACTGTATCTATACATGAGACCTAGTTTTTGGGGAGTTTTTTGATATTAGTTTGGATATGGATGCCAAATTTTAGATTTTCATCAATTATGACACCGAGCAGTTTTGTATGTGATACTATTTCTATGGGGCTGTTATTCTGAGCAGTCACTGTAAAAGAGTTTTTATCTATATTGGTGTTTTTGGATGTGGAGAAGATCATTAACTTTGTTTTATTGGCATTTAAGGTGAGGCAATTACTATGCATCCATAATTTGGTATTAGAGAAGGCTAATTGAGTTCTGAGAAGTAGGTCGGAGGGGGTGTCTGCTGTACAAATAATGGTCAAATTGTCAGCATATTGAATTAGTGTGGCATTGAAGAAAGACTTGTGGAAGTTATTAATGAAGATGTTAAAGAGGAGGAGGCTTAGGATGGAACCCTGGGGTACTCCTGTAGGTGTGTGTAGAAAGGAAGAGAGTGAGTTTTTCCATTTAATGACTTGCTGTCTTACAGAGAGGTAGCTGGTGAACCAGGTGATGGTAGTGGGGGGGTGGTTGAGAGAGGAGATTTGGGATAATAGTAATGGGCAAAAAATGGTATAAAAGACTTTGGAGAAGTCAAGGAACAGAATAAAAACTATTTTGCCAGAGTCGCAAACAAGGTTTATGGAGTCTAGAAAGGAGAGGAGGGCAGTGATGCTACTATGCCCGGGATGGAAACCATGTTGTGTAGGGGTTATTAGGTTGTTTCAGGTCACATAGGGCATCATTTGTGATTGAATACATTTCTCCATGATATTTGATAGTGGGGATAGGATGGCTATGGGCCAAAAATTAGAAGTGTCAGTGTTTTTGCCCCCTTCATGGAGTGGAATGATAAAGGCGTGTCTCCATAGTGAGGGGACGTATGATTCTAGTATGGATTGGTTTATTAAGATAGAGATGGGATGGGCAATACTGTCTGCAGACAATTTGAGGAAAGCTGTGGGTAGGTTATCTGGGGCAGGGGAGCATGGTTTGAGTTGAAGGAGGAGCTTCTTTATTTTGCTTATAAAGACAGGAGAGAAGCTAAAAGTAGGAGTAGCGGTAGTCAGATTGTGTGGAGATGTAGAGGGGAAGGTTGGGGGAGGAGGCTGAGAGTGGTGAGAGAATCTGGTGGTGAGTTTAGTTATGGATTCTATGAAGAAGGTATTGAAGTTAGAGGCATTTTCTAGATCAGTAAGGTTTAGGTTAGCAGATGGATTATCCTTATTGCCTGGATGGAGAAGGGAGGAGATAGACTCCCAGAATGTTCTTGGGTTGGATAAGTTTTCCGATTGAAGTTTATTGTAGTATTATTTTTGATCCCTGATTATTAGCTTTTTTGCAGTGTTACAGAGTTGTTTGACTTCTGTTAAGACATGGGGTAATTTATTTTTATTGTAAAGTTTCCACTTTTTTGTCTCTTAGGTGCATGATTTGTTTAGTTTCTTTGGTTAACCAAGGGCAGGATGAAGTTTTAACTCTTTTAGTTTTTAGTGGAGCAAGGTTGTTAAGAAGGTTCAGGAAGGTTTTATTAAAGTAATCACCAGCATTTTTGAGAGGAAAGGTTTTTAGGGGTGGTCAATCTGTTACTTTTAGGCATCACTCCAATACTGAGGTAGGGGAATAGACCCTTTCTTCACTATTGTGTGGTCCCAGAGTCAGAATATACAAGTAGAAGGTAAGTTTGGAATACATGTACCATGGGTTATTTCTCAGATCATGTGTACTGATGGGTTTTTTGATGCTAGGGGTGTCAACATTTGTTTTAATTTAATTTTGATTACTTTCATATGGTTGAAGTCTGTAAGAGTGAATGATCCTTTTCCCTAGTTTTTGAGCCTGCCCACTGCTTTATGTGAGAGTACAGCAGGATCTGCAAATTCACCCTTTCCCCATTTGTTGTGTGATCTTAAAGTTGGTAAATATAAAGGGGTGTTGGGAATACAGGGAATCTTTTTTAATCGTTTTAGATTTTAGATTTGTTGTAAAAAGACTGTTCATTTTGTATTCTGTCTTTGGGGCATTTGATATTTGATGATATCACATTTTATATTTTATATATATATATATATATATATATATATATATATATATATATATATATATATATATATATATACATACACACACACACACACACACACACACACACACACACACACACGTGTATGTGTCTGTGTGTGTTTGTGTGTGTCTGTGTGTGGGTGTGTTGAACTTTATTAGTTGTAATGGAAACTATCATCATCTTTGAGTAGCAATTTGTATAAAAATAAACAAGGAAACTAGGTAAGGTACCTCAGGCAAGTAAAACAGGCAGGTCAGACACTACATTGTTATTTTTACTCAGAAGGTACTGTGACAATTACATGGGATGAGATACTAAATGGTAGGAGTTTGTGTTGTAATGATACATATATATTTTAAATTGGCTTGAAATAAATTAATTTAAGCAAGCATCTGGTAAGGGTGGTGTACTTCAACAGATTGCACATGTCAGCTTCAGTTCTCTATTGGTTGTTTCTGTACAGTTGGATGACCAAGATAAGCAGGGCCTTAATTATATCTGAAAACCAAGACACATGTTTAACTGAAGTACAACCTGAGACCATGAAGTAATAACTATAGTGTCAGTCTGTTGAAATAATAAGAGAGTGACATAAAAATACAAAAGTGCAATGTTGAATGGTTGTACTTAAAGCAGAGACATAACTGATGTTCTTTGTTTTTTTGGTACTGTTTGTGCCAGCCCAGTTTGTGTGAGTACATATAATAGATGTTGCTATTATTGTCGGACCTTTTTGACACCAGCCACTATGCTGTGGAACTGATAGTTATTAGGTCATGAATGTTGGCATGGATCAGCATCTAGTGCATGGCATTGATGCTTGCCACATGATATATATTGGCATGGACTAACTTCCAGCTTTCAAGGTATGGCAGTGATGCTTGTCAGAGTATGTGTAAAAGTATCAACCAGATTCCATGGTGTAGCACTGATGCGTGTCTGAGTATGTATATTGGTATGGACCACATTGCATGGTGTGGCATGGATGCTTGTTGGAGCATGTGTGTTGGTATGGACCAGATTCCATGGTGTGACACTGATGCTTGTCAGAGTATGTGTATTGGTATGGACCAAATTCCATGGTGTAGCACTGATGCTTGTCAGAGTATGTGTATTGGTATGGACCAGATTCCATGGAGTGGCACTGATGCTTATCAGAGTATGTGTATTGGTATGGACCAGATTCCATTGTGTAGCTAGCACTAATGCTTGTCAGACTATGTGTGTTGCTATGGACCAGATCCCATGGTGTGGCACCGATTCTTGTCAGAGTATGTGTATTGGTATGGACCAGATTGCATGGTGTGGCATGGATGCTTGTTGCAGTATGTGTATTGGTATGGACCAGATTCCATGGTGTGGCACTGATGCTTGTTGGAGTATGTGTATTGGTATGGAACAGATTCCATGGTGTGACACTGATGCTTGTCAGAGTATGTATATTGCTATGGACCAGATCCCATGGTGTGGCACCAATGCTTGTCAGAGTATGTGTATTGGTATGGACCAGATTGCATGGTGTGACATGGATGCTTATTGGAGTATGTGCATTGATATGGATGAGATTCCATGGTGTAGCACTGATGCTTGTCAGAGTATGTGTATTGGTATGGACCAGATTCCATGGTGTAGCACTGATGCTTGTCAGACTATGTATGTTGGTATGGACCAAATCCCATGGTGTGGCACTAATGGTCGTCAGAGTGTGTATATTGGTATGGACCAGATTCCATGGTGTGGCACTGATTCTTCTCAGAGTATGTGTATTGGTATGGACCAGATTCCATGGTGTGGCACTGATGCTTGTCAGACTATGTGTGTTGGTATGGACCAGATCCCATGGTGTGGCACTGATGCTTGTCAGAGTATGTGTATTGGTATGGACCAGATTCCATGGTGTAGCACTGATGCTTGTCAGAGTATTTGTATTGGTATGGACCAGATTCCATGGTGTGGCATGGATGCTTGTTGGAGTATGTGTATTGGTATGGACCAGATTTCATGGTGTATCACTGATGCTTGTCAGAGTATGTGTATTGGTATGGACCAGATTCCATGGTGAGGCACTGATGCTTAGCAGGTTTGCATCCTGACATTTCTTTGAAAGAGCCTTTGGGACTGGCTACTGTTATGCGGCAGAGATGTGTGCCGAATATCAGCCCTGCTGTGAATGGCACTGTTTGTATCTTAATACTGTGAAGTGATACAGCGGCTTATCACAACACTGCATTGTAAGGAAAGTCTGTCAAATGGCCTGCAGATTTTTTGTAAGCCAAAGCCAGTCTGTGTGATGTGGCCAAGAAGTTAGTTTACTGCAGTTAAAAAGCTCTTGCTCAGTACAGGGTTGTCTACTGTGTACAACATCATCTCATGTCCTATGTCCTTTGGTATGGCTGCAGTATGGCTCCACTGTGTATCATGTGCTGTGGCAGGAAATACCAATTTTGTCTATCATAGGTCCAGTTTGACTCTTGAGTATACACATTATAAACTCCTGGCTACATGCTCCAGGACTTGAAAATTAGCCTTCTAAGCTTGCTCTCCCTTGTATACTTTTGTCTGTCTGTTACTCTCTTATAAGTAAAATTACTGCAGTTAAGTTTGTAAATGAATTTTGTACTGCAGAATATATATATATTTATGTATATCTATGCATATCTATCTATCTATATCTATCTATATGTACACACATATATATATATATATATATATATATATATATATATATATATATATATATATATATATATATTTATTTATTTTTTGGTAGTTCACCCAGTCATTAAAACACAAACTTGTGAAAGAGTAGAGAAGTTCTGTACTGGTTAAACAATCACCAGACTTCCATGTGGTGGTTAAATAAATTATTATCTGAAGAGTTTCTAGAATGATACTGTGCATATACAATGATTATGCACAATAATTAGTCGTTAAGATGGGACAAGATGAGTTGTATAAACCATTACTCTAGTAAATTGTGTGCTTTCAGTTCAGCTGTATTCAACTGTTTCTTTTGCTGTGTACTTCCTTACTTATGTCAGCTACTGTATCTCAAGATGACCTTCTATTCATATGCTGCAGTATCCATAACATGATCGGAGTTCACCACCGGCTGAATCGAACGTCCTGCCAGTATACAAAAGTCTAACGCTACTGTGAGGTACGTGCGATGCTGCACATCAGCTAATGTACGTCAGCCATAAAGTGGCATTGGGTATAAAGCAGACATCAGCAAGCACTAACTTCATAACTTTAATGCCTCCTATCCGATTGCCTGCTCTGGTTGTCGCTCGTCAGACAAGTTGTGAACCTTGGTTCAGATAAGTACCCCATTTGGGTTTTTTCATTACATTTTGGCTGCTGTGTTCTGTTTTGATTATATGTCATCTAGGAAGGTAAAGTGTCAGCGTGGAAGGCAGATACAACAAAAGGAATCCCATGACTTTTGCTTGTTTTGCCTAGGCCCAGACTATGACCATACTGTCTGTACTATCTGTAAGGCCTTTGTACCCAAGACCCTATGTAGTTGTTTAGCCTCCCTGAAGTTATATCTTGAGAATCAATAGTTAAAACATCTCGCAAATAACATGGAAACCGAGTCGGGCCCTTCAGATGAGCCACAAGCTATAAAAGCCAAGAAACTAATGCCTGATTTACTTGCTGCTCCCTCTGTTCCAGACATTTTTCATGAGGCTGATGTTGGCCTGGAAGCCATTCCATAGTCGGTAGACATTCCTTTGATGGGTATCAGGATGGAGGCAGTGAAGGACCCTACCAGCATGTCTTCGAGGGAATCACAGGTGTCCAATTCAGGCTTGGGAGGAACCATGGCTTGTTGTTACTGAAGGCCCACATAGTGTGAGAGGATGTTCCTATCAATATTGTGGAGTGTAGGCTGATGTCAGGCCCATCCATCTTCCATCATATGGAGGCCCCAAAAAGAAAAAGTTTTGCCTACTCCACTGGAACAACCGCTGGATTGGCAGGCCTTCTCCCAAGGCTTGTTCAGTGCCTGTATGGCTCTTTGTCAGACCTCAGGTCCATGTCTCCCTTCTTCTCTTTCCACCTTTTACCCTTTTAAAGAGGACTTTTGAGGAAGTTTCCTCAGATAAGGAGGAATCATCAGGAGATGAATCATTGGCTTGCTCAGCCGAAATTTGTTCCTGTCTGGGATATGCCTCAACAGAAGAGGAATCTAATGGCACAGATTCCCCTGGGGAGGATATTTCATTTGGAGAAACTATCCTTAATATGAGAGAGTTCTTCAAGTGGGACTACTGTCAGGTGTCAGGCATTCAAAAAAGATACCATGACCTCCTACAGATGGACTCCCCCTCACTATCTTCCATATCTCCTGTTCTGCCAGCCTTCTTAGATACCATTGCAGCAGCTTCTAAGTGCCCTGATTCCCAGCATCCAGCCCCCAAGAGGCCAGATAGATTTTATAAAATGCCAGAGGAATTTGAATTCTTATTCAAATGCCCCTCTGCAGATCCTGCTACCATTTCTGTGTCTGCAGGCAAGGCATACAAAATGTTACCTTCTCCCTCCCTACTTCCCTCAGAGAAAAAGTAATGGAGAGAACTGGGAAAAAGTCGATACTTCAGCTATGCTGGCCTTCAGGGCAATTAACTATCAAACCCATATGATCAAATATTCCTTGGCCCTTCTCTCAGATGCTGGTAAACTACTTTCTGAGCTGCCTGATTCTACCACTAAGGCAAAACTTTCCTCCATTCTTAATACTCTACCCTGGTTACACGGCATTCCGTAAAGTGCAGTTATGATGCAGTGGAGGCCTTAGCTAGAGCAGCTGCACCTGGGTCTGTCCTGAGGAGGTATTCATGGCTCAGACTCCAATACATGCCTGATGACATTAAAGCAAAGATTATGGATGAACCTTTGGACAATAAGGCTTTGTTTAGTAGCTTGGCTGCAGAAGTATTCAAATCTCTTCCGGAGAAGGGCAAGGAGCTGCAAGATCTTAAGCATGTTTTTGTATCCCCTGTCCCTAGGTTTTAGAGGAGCTACTCTACCAAAACCACCTTTTTCAGAAAGCCTGGTAGGTCCCAATATTCCAAAGGTAAGAGAGATACTAGGAAACAATTTTCATCTAAGTCTGCCTTCTCTACACCAACCCAGAAACAGCTCTTGCAGGCTAAGCCTGGTAGTCTGTGACTACCCACCAGGACCTCTAATTCCTCTAGCTCTTCATCTCTCTCTCTCTCTCTCTCTCTCTCTCTCTCTCTCTTCCTGCTTGGAAACAGATAACCCAGGAGTCTTGGATCCTGTCCATCATCCAACAAGAGTACTTTATGGTGTGGAAGACTCTACTCACTTCACAGGTATTACACATCCCCCCAAAAAACAACTGGAGCTTTTTCCCCAGGTCATTTCCAGCCTTCTGTTCCAAGACACTATTCAGGAAGTGCCACCCACCCAAGTTGGAAAAGGATTTTACTCCAGGATGTTCCTGGTACTCAGGAAGGATGGTCCCTGGAGACCCATTCTAGACCTATTCCATCTTAATACCTTTCTGAAGGTTCCCACTTGTTGTATGCTAACATTAGCTACTCTTTCTGTCACTCTTCTTCAGGCATTTATGGTGTCTTTGGAAATCAAAGATGCCTACCTTCATATTCCCATTTATCTTCGGTTCAGAAAGTTTCTATGCTTTGGTATTGTTTCCTCACATTTCCAGTTCTGTGTCTTGCTCTTTGGACTATCTACAACCTTGAAGGTCTTCACAAAATGCCTAGCTCCTTTTATAGCCTAGTTCAGGCTACAAGGCATACAGATCTTCCCTTACTTAGATGACCTACTCCTCCAGGCCCAAACTCCAGACATCCTTCAGGAGAATCTCTCCTTCAAGGTGTCATTGTTAGAGAGTCTAGGGATCACGATCAACTACCAGAAATCTGCTCTGATCCCTTCCCAAGACAACATTTTTCTTGGCTGCAGGATCCAGTCAGACAGGATGCTAGCTTCTTACCACCAGAAAAGGTCCTGTCCCTAACCACTTACTTTCAGGACCTCTGGAATCACCAATTCCAGTTTCTTTGCCTTCTGGGGTTCATGGCCTCCACTATCCGCATGCTACCCTTAGCCAAGTTACACATGAGGAAATTCTAGTGGTTCTTAAGGACAGTTTGGAAACAACATTCCCATCCTCTGGAGTTTGTTATCCCATTTCTTCCTTGCTTGAAAAGGGATTTGAACTGGTGGATCCTACAAGTTGCAAAAAACACAGGTCTACCCTTAAAACCACCTCTCCCCAAGAAGAAGCTGTACACAAATGCTCCAGACACGGTATGGGGAGCAGCACTGGAATCCTGGAGGGTAAGAGATGTCTTCTCTCCAGCCCAAAGAAGAGAGCATATAAATATAATGGAGATGAGGGCCTTGATTTTCGCTCTCCAAATTTTCAAGCAGTATTACCCCCCTTCCCCCGATGCTTGCCTGGCTCCTTGTGGCATGTTTTCTCCTGTCCTAAGATCAGGCTGGTGCTTTCTGCAGCATTCAGTTCTGAAGTTGGTACATGCTGACATCTGCTTTATACCCAGTGCCACTTTATGGCTGACGTACATTAGCTGATGTGCGGCATCGCACGTACCTCACAGTAGCATTAGACTTTTGTATACTGGCAGGACGTTCGATTCAGCTGGTGGTGAACTTCCTCATGCTATGAATATTGCAGCATACAGAAGAGAAGGACATCTATGGTTACAATGAGATTTTACACAACTATTCTTTATGCACCAAAGCCATGTTAGTTTATTGGATATTACTTCAATTATTTACTGCTTGACTGCTTCACACTTGTAAATTTGATTTTTTTGAGTTTTGATTTTTTTGTCTGTTAATTCTCCTATATAATGGCTCAAAGCAATCTGTAATATTGCAACTACACAGATGTATAATATTTAGCAGCGGATAAACTTACAATTTTTATTCAGAAATGTTCACTGGTAAATTCCATTAAACATAAATGTACTGGCATTTTGCACAATGAACAATTGCATCTTTACTCCTGTCTTCATGTGAAGGACATTCTAAGACTTTAAGGAAAACACTTTGTCTGCAATAAATAATCTCACCACTGTTAATAAATGGCTGCAGTTTCAATGTCATTCCTTTAATGAATGTCATTCCTTTAACACATATATGTAGAGTACATGCAGTTCATGTGTTTTTTTTCTGGATTTGTTTTTCCTCCATTTTTCATTTCCTACATATGGTGCTGCATGTTTTTTTTTTTTTTTTATCATGGAAAAAGCACACGCAGCATCCCTTCCAGCTAGTTATACTATATCAACATGAAGACAGTTATCAGTCATTTGGTGTGGGGATCTGGTAGTAAACAGGCAGCCAGGTAATCTGATAGAACCTGCACTTGTCTTCATGCTTTGTCAGCTGTTTGCTTTGTAGCCAGGGATTCAATGTCAGATGCCATATAAAAAGTGATGCAGATATTCCACTGCATTTACATTACATGAAAGTTGTGTGTCAACATCTAAGACAAAACTGCTGATGGTTCCTTTTTTATGCTATAAGCACATTTTTTTAAGAATGTTCCTTATGCAAATTAAGCAGAGAAACTTAGATTCATTCAGTTGAAAAGAATTGCTGACCCAGTCAGATTGCCTTCAGAAAGTCATGGCAATTTACAAATGGGTATGCATACTGCATAACATGGAACAAAGCAGATAATCAATTATTTAGTGGCATGTAGACTTTTTCAAAATACATTATGTGTAATGACATTCTAAAGTACTTTATAATAAAAGTAAAGTATTAGTACATACCCTTTATAAATTTAAGTAATAGTATGTTTTTTTTTTTTAACATTGTAGAACTACAGCTGGATTTTTCCAGTAAGAGATATACGAGGTGTGCTTAGAGAACTTTTGCTTAGATGCTGACACAGAACAGGCACTTTACAAACTAAAGAAAAAAAAGTTGGGTGTACCTGATGAAATACAAAGAAACATAATTGTGCTTATTAGGACTGCGGACTTGAAAGTGTTTATGGGAGAGCATATATATATATATATATATATACATATATATACATATATATACATATATATATATATATATATATATATATATATATATATATATATACATATATATACATATATATATATATATATATATATATATATATATATACATATATATATGTGTGTGTGTGTGTGTGTGTGTATACATATATATATATATATATATATATATATTTTTTTTTTTTTTTGCTATATCCTACAGTATTCCACCTATGCCAAGCTATCATGATCACAAACTTAGCAAAATATATATATAGTAGAGATGTGAGAGGCACAGCCTTCCAAGTCATGGGCTGCAGGGGGTGAATCTCTTTTGCAAGAAAAGCATTTCAGATGCATAGCAGTGAGTTGTGTAGTACTGTTCTATTCTTTAGCGTTAATCATCTTCATCAGCCCTTTTTTTCCCATTGTTCTAGACAGCGTTGGGGATGTCATGTCATCTGTTGCCACCTCTCTCAATTCAGTGTCACTCTCCTAACTTTTCCAGTAGTCATGACTCATATTACAGGTCTTTTTTCACACTATCTATCTCTTGACTGGACATCCTCATGTCCTCTTGCCTTCATCCTGTCTGTACCAAATTGTCCTCAACAAATAGTTTTCTGCTTTCCAGCACGTGTCCAAACCACCTTAATCTATTATTCTTCTCTTTTACAACTGGGACTACTTTGGCTCCTGCTCTGATATTTTCATTTCTTTATCTTCCCACAGTGTGCACCCTAACTCCAATCTGACTTTCATTTCTTTAAGCTTCTTCAGCTGCTCTGCCTTTACTGCCCACGTTCTTTGCCATACAGAAGTAATGGCCACACCTTTGTTTTCTAAACCTTACTTTCTGTGTCTTTGGTATTCTTCTTTCACACATTATCCACAACACTCTGTGTCAGTTCACTGCGGCATCTCTGATTTTAGCTTTGACCTCCTCATTCAGTTTTACCTTTTCTTTGACCATACCTCCCACCTACTTGAAGCTATTAATGTACTCCAGTATTTTCCCTTGTATCTCAGTTTTCAGCTTCTTCAGATTTCTCCCATTTGCTGCAGTGACAGCTGTCTTGTTTGTACTCAGTTTCATTGCAACGGCCTTCAGTTTTGCATTACAGTCCCCTATTGTGACTAATAATAAAACTTAATTTCTGATGCAGAATATATTTACATATCTTAAACTTTAAGCATATTAAATTTACATCAGTTTAAATTGCTACGGTATAATAAATGGGTAAGTGATATATCAGTGAACACTCTAAAACTGAACTGCATTAAACAAAAGGAAGTTGCAGAGTATCTTACAAATGGAATTTGACATCAGTGAAACTTTGTATATTCACAAGCTGTCTTCTAACCCATTCTTAGTGCAAAGAATTCCTATGCTTCCAAGTATCACAGAATGAAGATGCAATTTACTCATAAAAGAAGGCAGTTTCTAAGACAGAAAGCAGACAAAGCATATGTTCTGCACCATAAACTTTATACAATTTAGAGAGAGATTTGTGCTGAAGAGACGTACTAAACATGGATAATTGATGGTCAATAATCATACAATTTCAGCATTTTGTGTTTTGTTTTTTTTTGCCATGGCAGGCTAGATACTCCTTGGATTGAACATTGGCTCTAGCTGTTGATCACTGTTGATTTGACAGTCCAATCCCATCTATAAAAATGGGATGATAGGGATTATAAATGAATGTTATTATTTTTCATACTGAATGAATAATCCAGCCATCACTGCATCTACAACATAGAATTTAACTGCAAATCTTTTTTATAAGAAAAGCTCAGGTATTAGTATGTGTAATATAGCAAAATGCATAAAAAGGTCTGTGATGGGGATCTTTAGAAAAGGGTAGGAACAAATTACATATGAAAAAAATGGGAAATGTGGCATCGATACATGCAGAGGAGGAACAAGGTTTAAAATAAGGCAGGATTTGAATGAGCTATGTAATGGCTGGCTGAAAATGACTGATTATATTAAAACTAATGTATAATGTTTGAGCTACAATTGTGTTGGCATGATTTGTAAAGTATAATGTTTGCAACTGAAATTGTATCACTGTGGTTTATTTTCATTTATATAAATGTAAGATTGTTTATGATAAATTAATAAAGATGTTTTTGTTTAAAAAAATAAATAAATAAAGACCACGGTCTAATATCGCTATTTGTAATACCACCAAATTTTGTTCAGGTAATTGTTTCTATAGGTGAGTTTGTCCCCACCACTCCCCCAACATAGGTGTCCACAGTTATCACTCCCTCCTGATACTAATGTTCCACTTTATAATTCAGCATATTTATTACTTTCTTGCATTTGTTTACAGGGAGAGTCTGACCTGTTCTTGAGAGACCACTTTTCAGCAGAGGCCCATATTTCATGGCCATTTCAGCAGAACAGTCATCGCCTTACTTGTTCAGCATGATGTGTTCCGTATTTACATTCTGACATGAACCTGTTTTTCATTATGCCATATACCTGTAATTAATTATTACCAGTTTTGCAATGAATAAATATTTCATGTAAGGATATCCCAAGCTGTATATCTTAGCAATTATTGTTAATGCACAAGTATAATTACCTTTCTCTGAAGCAGATTTCAATTATTTTAACTTTTGTTCATCTGTTCTCTTGTTTCCATTCAAGTACTCAATAAATCTCTGCCTTCTTAAGTAGTTATCAAAGAACAGGGTTTTCTGTTTTATGGAGAATTCTAATAATCTGATTTTAGACTATGCATGCTAACATTATGAACATATTAGAACATTACAGCACATGTGGTTTTCACTCCCTATTTATACAGCACCAGACTTGTGATATAAGCTGGCCTTATTCTAGTAACTGAACTTGTGAAACTGAGACTGTGAGGAATGGGTTCCGTTGATGAACAAATCAAAAACTACACTTTATCTTTGTGTCAAGAAACTAAAATAGTGAATTACGATATTATCAAGATTCATTTTTAACTCTCCAACTAGGAAAGGTATGCACTGACACTAGCAGATGTCATTGTTCATAGGTTCATAGGTTAGTACTGGGCTAACTGCCCTTGCGAGCCATTTTAAGCCTAGCCAATTATCCCCGTGAGATTCAAACCCTATAGCTTGTGTTTGTAAGGCAAACACCTTAAAAATTAGGCCACCCTCCCAACCCCTGTAAGAAAAGTTTATTTATGTGCTCAATTGTTTGTATATTTATTATAATGACTCCACGTTCTCTGGTTAATGGATCATATGCCCCCTTAAGGTAGCTAGTTGATAGGTATGGAGACTGTACCTTTTACCAAGGGCAGCATCATTTATTTGAAGCCTTGACTGTGCAAAAAGGCTTTTCTGCCTTGCTTTTATTGGAATATGCTGTAGCAATCATTCAGTAAAAAATAATTCATTAAGTGAATAAAGCTGAAGACTAAATCCACATAATAGATTTTGTGCTGATTTGGCACCCCGTGTGTCAGCTGAAAATGTATTCTTATCCTGTATTCTGCAGGTAAGGTCAGTGAAGCTATATATTTCCAGTCTCTGTACTGCACCTTCTGAGGACTGAGATGGTCAGTGCACTTACCAGTCTCTGGAATGCACCTTCTGAGGCTTAATATGGTTAGTACATTTAACAGTCCCCAGGCTGCACACTCTGATAACTGAGATGGTCAGTGTATTTACCAGTCCCTGAGTCTCACCTTCTCAGGACTGAGATGGTCAGTGTATTTACCAGTTCCTCAGTTCCACCCACTCAGGACTGAGATTGTCAGAGTGTTTACAAGTCTATGGTTTGCACGCTCTGATGACTGAGATGGTCAGTGTGTTTACCAATCACTGAGTTGCACTTTCTCAGGACTGAAATGGTCAGTGTGTTTACAGTTCATGATTTCCACTTTCTAAGGACTGAGATTGTCAGTGGGTTTATAAGTCTGTGGGTTGCATGCTGTGATGACTGAGATGGTCAGTGTATTTACTAGTCCTTGAATTGTACCCTTAACATAACTGAGATGGTCAGTGTGTTTACCAGTACTTGGGTTGGACACTCAGAGGACTGAGATGGTCAGTGTGTTTACCAGTCCCTTTGTTGCACCTTCTGAAGACTAAGACAATCAGTGTACTTACCAGTCCCTGGGTTGCACATTCAGAGGAATGAGATGGTCAGTGTGTTTACAAGTCTGTGGGTTGCACACCTCAATGACTCAGATGGTTAGTGTGTTTACAGTCTCTGAGTTGCACTCTCTAAGTACTGAGCTAGTGTATTTTCCAGTCTGTAGTTTACACATTCTGATGACTGAGATGAGGAGAGGGTTCATCATTCTATAGGCTGCACCTTCTGAGGACTGAGATGGTCAGTGTGTTTACCAGTCCCTGAGTTGCACCTTCTGAGGACAAAGATGGTTAGTGTGTATGGCAGTCCCTAAGTTGCATACTCTGAGGAATGGGATAGTCAGTGTACTTACCAGTCTGTTGGTTGCACATTCTGAGGACTGAGATGGTCAATGTGTTTGCCAGTCCCTGCCTTGTACAGTGTAAAGACTGAGATGGTCAGTGTGTTTATCAGTCTCTGGGCTGCAAATTCTGAAGACTTAGAGGAACAGTGTGTTTACTTTGTCCCTACTTCTGCAGGTTCTTTACTGTATTGTTTTGGTTGCTTTCTTCTTACCTGGGCTTAATATCAATAGATAGCATTTTTGAAAAAGGATGTTGTATGCCCCTTTCTCACTTAAAAGCATGTATTGTTTTTACCTGCAATAACCATCATCTCCTAGAGCTGTTATTCACTGTTTCTGAGTATGTTGCGATATGGCACTCTAATTAAATCCAGTGATAATGAAGGCAGCAAAATAACCCTCTCCACTTAGTCATAAATGTAAGAAGTGAATAATAATGTCAAAGTCACTTTGACACTTTGACCCATTATGGTACACATAATAGCTGTCCTAGGTATATCACTGTAGCACGTGGAGATGGGTAAGTCAAATATCTATTTCTATCTGTTATTTTATAACAAGTAGCTGCAGCAATAGCTAACATGAATGCTGATGCTTTTAAAAGCAGGAGCAGGCATTTAAAAAATGTAGCTACATGCTTTCTCTTTCCCCTGTTTTCAGATGGAAGCAAATGGAAGGTTGTTCACAATGTCTGACACCCACCTACCTAAAAGAGATGACTTGGCTAATGCTATAGATATAAAGCTTATTGCTTTGGTTAAATTATTAAATAGAATATGAAAAGTATTCAAAAATAAAATAGTCTTCCTTGGACTTCATTGAACAGCAGGTTTGTTACAACCAGCCTCCTCTCTCCTCCCTCAATAATTCTGTATTCCAGACTGCTTGCAGTCTGACGTGGGAAATATTCTGGGATATCTGAATATTTTATGGCTTCATTTGAAAATGTTGTTTTGGATCTTGATCAGGTTAAAGTCTTGCTATTCTTTGTGTCAGGTATGATCCTATGAGGGAAATCCACTTTTGGGGAAATATTTGGGTACTTGCTTTGAAAGCAAGTGATGTTCTATTTTGGGTGACTGCCATATGAGATATCTTAAAAGGATGAAAATGCTAGCTATATGGATGTTTTATGGAGAGTATGTATGATTTTTCACATTATGCTGTTTGTTATAGTTTGTGGCTTATGCATATGGGTCATGTCCAAGAGTGAGGCTTGCCTCATAAGCCAATCATATTCAGAGAATGTGGTCACAATCACCACATTCTATTCAGGCTGATATTTTCTTCTATGGATACAGTCTTTGCTTGGCATGATGCATGTGACCCTGTCTAGCCTAGAGTCAGGTTTCACATATTAGGAGATTTTCCCTTCTTTAACCGATGTGTCCTGGAGTTAGGTTCCACATTTTAGGAGTGAAGTGGCTTTAAGTGAAGTGGCTAGGGTCTCAGTTCCTGTGGGTTTTCTGGAAGGAGTAGATAGTTGTTCACACAAAAAAGAGTCCATCAGTTCCTGTGGGATTTCTGGAAGGAATAGCTGGTTACTCAACACAAAAAAGAGTCCACAGGTTCAGAGATTCAGGAGATTAACAAATCTACCTCTTCTAGTAAGAAACTCACTGGGTAAACCTTTTCTTCTGCAATGGGGGTCCATGCTATATGGCCTTCTTCTCCCACTTTAGTATCTTATCCAGCTGTACCTGTGCACCAGTCTATGCAGGTAGAAATATATTTAACCAAAGAGCAATCGGCAAATGTATTTATGTTTCTTTACCGGGTTGGTGGGCTGGTACCTGACCCATTTTGGCCACCTTCTGAACTAACTGGCAAATAACGCATGCTTGTACAAGGAGTTAAATAATATGCAAACAATATACATAGATTTATAAAAGAAGAAATATATCCAGCATCTCTATGTATAAAATGTAGTATAACAAAAACAGTGGAAGTAATAAATATAGTTATTTGCACTGAAAATTGTGAAAAAGAGCATAATTTACTAACATCCTTAAAGCAACTGCTTTTACTTGCATTCTGTAAATGCATCTTCAAGTTTTTATTTTAACATGTGAGATTCTACAATTCCAAAATATGGATACATATATACATATGTGAAAGTGACATTTCCAGTTGTTTAAGCAACTTAAATGTTCTTCCACCATAAAGCTGTGTTTTGTGTGTTTGTGTGTGTGGGTGGTCGGAGGGGATGGGGGGTTACAGTGTAGGAGTGTTTTTTTTTTGTCATTGTTTTTGTTATTTAGTCACCAAAGTGCATTTAAATAGTACAGGATCCCTTTTCAGCTCCATGATAAAGAAGTGGTCTATAGAAAAGCCCTCTTCTCCCTTCATATGAACACGATTTTTTTCTTGTGAGTCTTTGTTATGCTCAGCAGAGAAAGATGAAGACTAGACCGATAATTCTAAAAGAAAACAGACTGAAACAGCTTTGAAACATCATTTTGCAATTTTTTGTTCTCTTGAGGCCTATGTGAATGTGGAAGGTCATATGAATAAACTATCCTGGCAAGTCCTTATTTTCAAAATGACATCAGGTCTCTAAATTTTCATTTTACCTTATTTTATTTTTGTCTGGGTAAGTAAACTAGGCTCGTAAGATACCATTTTGCACTATTTGAAAAATTAAGATATAGCATAAAATAAGTAAAGATATGATGCGTTATATGTCAGTGACAAGGAGGGTCGTACAATAACTATTTGAAATGAGTCATACTATTGTAATATGTTATAACAAAATAAAAAAAAGACAAATAACAGACTTAGTGACCAGCAGACAGTACTGTCACAAATGTGACATAGCAGGATGGCACCAGATAGAGTTTAAATCTCACTACTTTCAACCATTTATGGCAGATGGGCCACTGCCACTGATATGTGATAGGCTATATGACGCTAATGGAGTTTGAATCCTACCACTGCCAACCAGCATATTATCTAGATGTGAGGGATACGGGATAGGGTTCTTGGATCTCTCCCCTTTGCAGAAAATGTATCTGATGGCTGTATGAGTCTCACCACTAGTAGACAACAGAGTAAGGAAAGAAAAGTGCACACAATCTCATTCTATAACCAGTTCATCAAACATAACCTGGTTGCAACATAAAGGAAATATGCAATGCTACATTGGTTATAAGCTTCTAATATGCAAACCCAGAGTAGGACTATAGTCTGGCCATTTACAGAGCTGAGAATGAGTCTTTGGCCTAGCATCCCCCACCTCTTTATTATCATTCCCTTTGTGAAACAGCATCATCCCCTGCCCCTTATCCATATTAGCTGCTTTTCAAATTAATGTTTAACATGCGCATTAACAGAAATCCTGTAGAAGGATGGCAGAACTCTCTAATTACTCACAGCACTCATCCTAGCAAGGTAGTACTGCTGTAACTCTAGAACTACTGGGTTAGAAACTGAATAGTTACCATACTCACTTTTGATTAATAGGCAATTATAAGGTATAAAAATAATAATAAATGCAAAAGTGTACAGGGCTGAATGATCTGGTCGTGGAGATGGATATCAAAGCTTGACAGTCTGTAATATTAAATATTATCCACTACTCAGGTGATAAATAATAACTAAATACATACCTATGAAGACACTGTCAAAATGATGAAATAAAAAAAATCACTTAGACAACAAAAACTACATATTATATATTCATGTGCTTCAAATAGCTCCAGTTGTTGCACAGAATAAATATTTATAAAGATTAATGAAATGCAGGTATTAACATGGTTCCACTGGCAAACCTCAGGTAGCAAGGTATTGAAGAACCCTATCACTAATTGCAAATGGCCAAAACAACACAATGGCAGAAACTCAAACTGTAAGCATTATTTGCAGGGGAGTAAGAGCCCTTGCAAATGTCCCCCCCTCCTCACACACACACACACACTCCCAAGCCTATATGTACCAACTATACAATTGCACAAATATGAGAAAGGGGAATCTCCCACACACACACACACACACACACACACACACACACATACACACACACAAAATTACTGCCAGTGCACATGTAAACATACCACTTGCGGTCATTTTCTGTGGAAAACAGTAATGTGTTTTACTTCTTTGCATCTTGTAACTTAGGCACTTGTTGAACTGGCAATAAAATCTTGGTGACCTATAAAGAAATCTATTAACTTAGCTCTTGGAACCCTCATGAAAACTGAACTTTCACTCAGCTGAATGTAATTTTACTAGAAGCTTTCTTGCTTCAAGAATTTAAGCTAAGTTAGTCACACATTGTCTGATATATCAGTAACTTGGTCTGTGGGTGGTGTTGTTATAGTTTATATATTATACAGCTATTTGATTATGTTTGATATAAAATTATTACATTACAAGTCTGACTAAAAATACATTTAAAAAGGAGTCAGTTATAAATGTCTATAATCTGTAGATAAAGGAAACCAGTAGTAAATTTTAGATTGTTCCATTTCTCTCATAGCTATACATGTATCTTTTTTAATTGTTTTGTGTGAAAAAAAACACTTTCTTCAGCCTAGTTATTCATGCTTTTAGCATGAAGTTTTATATAATAAAAAACAATATTCCCTATCAAGCAGTGAAATTCTTATATGCAGTTTGAATCTTGTACTCGATTGAGCCAAGATTTCTGAGACAATTTAGGACAGTGGGCATCAGATATTTGTCTTCCATGGAAATTCAGGCAAACTTTTCTTTCAAAAGCTCTGTAACAATTTATACATATCTAGACTGCCTTTTTTCTTTTCTTTCATTTATCTTTAGCTGTATATATGATTATAGTTTGGATGTGGTATTTTAATAATTCCCTAGTTCTTCCAAATAAACTGTTATATATTATAAAATATAATTTATTTCAGTGGCACTTTGAAATCTTTAACATTCATATATCAAATAAACACTAGACATTCCTATGCTAAATAATACAAACTGTCATCACTGTTTCATGCATTAAATAAACAAAATACTGACTCCTTGATTTTCCCCTCATTAAACCCATTTCCCACATTTCTAATTATGCGTTGTTCATTTATATGTCAGGTGTTTGTCTATGTCTTTAAAACATATACTTATCAAGCTTCACGATTCTAATCATGGTTCAAAAATATAGATGTAACATTTCATGATTCTAATCATTGTACAAACATAGATTCTAATCATGGTACAAACATACAGGTATCATGCTTCATGATTCTAATCATGGTACAAACATACAGATATACTTGGAATACTGAAACAGGTAACTGCAAACTAAGGGGTGAGACGAAAAGCACTTTATGGTTACTGTTTTTTTATTATTTTTATTGTTTGTTTGAAGCAAAGTCTGAAGAATAAATTTTGGAAACTACTACTGTGTGCATGCCTCAAGCCCTCTTGCCTGCATTCCTGTTTTTGCACAAACATACAGATATGCTTCATGATTCTCATCCTGGTATAAACATACAGATATCATGCTTCATGATTCTAATCATGGTGCAAATATATAGATATCATGCTTCATGATTTTAATCATGGTTCAAACATACAGATATCATGCTTCATGATTCTAATCATGGTATTGACTGCCAAATTGGACAATGTATTATTTCTGATGATCAGCTTAGGCCTACTGGGTATGGTATATCTAAGATGACATGAAAATTCATTCTTAAAACTTTGGCTAAAACATCTTTAATGAAGAGAATGTTTTCAGATTCATTGATGTATGTACGTTTTAATTCTACATTTCTGTCCCAAAAATGCAGATAAGGTATGATTAACAGTTTTAGGCAACATTAGAGACATCCTGAAAATAAAGAAGAGTTAACAGCTATATTTTCTGTGGATGTCCTTTCCAGCCTACTTCCGAACTGTATTGCTGATTTTATATTCTGTGATAAGAAGTATGATTATTGCTAATAAATATACTGCTTACCCTTTTATCTATTATATGCAGAACAAAACTGAAAGCTAATAATTATTTGCCAAAGTCAGAACAAATGCATATGCAACCCTTCCTTTTCATGACCATTTTATTTCAGTCTTATGCGAGGCTGTCTCAGGAAGTATCTAGAGTTTCTTTTCCATTTAATTACTGTTTATTTTATATTCTATCCTGCGTATATAGATAAACAGCTGTCCACAGTCAAGAACTGCAAGTCCCTTCCCATCTGCTTATTTAAGCTGCCCAAGAAATCTTACAGCATTTACTTCCCCTTACATTGCACTGCTCTTTGCTGATTCTTGTGTCTCTGTAAAAACACTGTCATGGTGAATGCAACAAAAAGATGGCAATAAAAATTAAATGAAGTCTGTGTTAAAAGCCAAAGATGGTTAAAGATACATAGTATTTATGCTCCTGTGCAAAAGGGACATGACAGAAGAAATTAGCAACTATTAAAATGAATCAGTTGAGTTCTAAAGGGTTCTGCTTTTAAGACTACACTTTGCTCATGAAAAGGAAATAAGGACAATTTGGAAAGGTAACATGGATTACTCCAGGTACAATGAAATAAAGCCTTTCTTAAAAAAAAAAAAAAAAATACCCAGAAGGATTATGGGAATAAAAAATATGAGAAAACTCAGTAATATAGACAGCTGACCAAGAGGGTCTAGCAATTAGGCAGCCATCAAGGTTCGTTTACTTTTTCTTTTTAGCTCTGATCTCATGGACACACACCTACTAACAACATCAGGATTTAACATGTGATGGACATCCATAAGGAATGCAGCTCACTTTCACAAATGACATATCCTTCAAGATAGCCCTTCCACCCTAGAAGCCAGCACTCCCGTGCTGTCTCTGGGCTCTACTCATGACTCTGTCATGGGGCTGGTATTACCAAACAGTGGTATGGGAGCAGTGCTGGTCATTCCACATTTCCTTACTGCTATCAACAACTGGTGCCAAAGCTGCTACCTGAGCTTGGGTCACCAGGGCTGTAGTCAGGGCTTTATCCTTATTTATCAATGGAAATGGCTATTTAACTGGATATGTCCAATTCAGCACTGTCAGTTTACATTGAGAACAAAAGAAAAAAGTTCCATGTTTGAATGATATATATAACAAAATATCAGTATCAATATTTTAGTATATTCATAACACGTTAGTACTGAATACATACTGAGAAGACAGCAAACAGTTTATATTGTGAGCAATTCTAACAGAATCAGTACATGACACAGCTACAGATATGTATTAATCATAACTTTCACTAAAAGAAAATACATTTCCTAGACATGGGATATTCTAAGTGATCCCCAGAAGCTAAGTTTTAAAGGTGCCATACCTGAAACACTTTCTGATGTGATAAGGCAGTTTTTTTTTGAAAAAAGTGAGTAACCACAAAGAACACTTCACCATCCAATGAAGAGCAAAAAAACCATAAATTACACACCCATTGGATAAACCACCAGCCACCCTTCAATTAATTATACATATCTCTTAAAAACATAGCCGATGTCCTATTAAACATAGAATATCTACAATATCATAAAAATTAATGTGAAAAGGAATAATGTATTAATACAATTAATCTAAAATTCATGCTGTTAAATTGTAATAACTTAATGTCTAAATGCCAGTTAAATAACATCCAATATAGTGAGTTTTAAACACTAAACCTGTCAAAATTTAAAACTTTTAAGTTTGCTGAGATCTCAATTTAAGCAATGGTTTAAGTGAAATATTATCGTTCAATCCAGGATACTTGCATGCATCTAATCTGATTGTCCATTCTGACTCCAATGCCCCCACCCGTCCTATAATAAAAAACACAAACTTTTTAAAATTTTGACACTTAATACTGTGTAAATACAATGCATTGTGTATGTCACCCTTATTAATAGATCTCACATGCTCAGCAACCCTGTCACACAGCCTCCTTATGGTCTTCCCAACATAATAAGCCTCACAACAGGTACATGTCGCGACATAAACCAAATTTTTAGTGTTACAGTTACTGTATATTTATACCCTCCCACACACACATAGCTACCTTCATTGATAAACCTGCACCATATACAAAAATCACATTTCTTCATAGCAGATTTCAAATACTTCCTCCCCTTCCTTTCAAAGAGGCCTTTCAAGTTCTCACCCCTACTATAAACTGTGACCGGATCCTTACCTAAAATTTCCTTCACTTCTTCACTAAAGGAACATTTCCAAATGTCCCTGACAATGTTCATCAACTCAGGTGTCTTGTTGTTATATCTCATTACAAGTCTTGCTTTATCGTTTTTGTCCACATTACTTGGATTGTTTCCTTCCATTAAAATTGGGACATATTTATCAACCTTTTATACTTAACAGTAATTTTCCAAAACATACCAATAAGTTTGAACATCTCCATCTTAAAGGTAGCCTCGTCACTGACCAACCTCAATGTCCTTACCATCTGTGTAGATGTTACTTATTTTCTTACTGATAGTTTAAAAGAAATAAATAATCGTCAAACATTTCAAGAAAATGTGAATTTCAAAACTCAGTTGTTTTGGCCAAATATTAAACAAATTTAACTGCAGATTAGACACCTGTTGATATAACTCACCTTCAAAACCAATAAAATTATTCTTCAGCACCAATTCCATAAGTTCAAGCAAAAATTGGCCTTTGATCCATCAATCAAACCACTTTGAATTAATGTGAAAATAAATTCACAACATCTATGGTTAAAATCCAAACTCACTATGCTCTACTCCTTTGATAACGGGTTTCACATTGATGTGAATGTATGCTGCTAGAGGTTCAGTCTGAAACCTGAACATAAGTATCATCATTATTCAAATGGCACTAATCTCAAACAACAGTATATCTAGATTAACAGGGGATAAAAGTTTGAACATGGGTACAAAGTTCACACCTTTACAATAGCTCAAAAAAGGTGTCACTAATAACCAAATCAGTATAGTTGTAAATGCAATAGCCTTTCTTTTTCACTATTTGTTGGTTAACCTCAATTAGCTACTAATCCTTTCCTTTGTACTAACAATTTTTTCGCAAGGCATCATCATTGCAGTGCAGTTTTCAACATATTTTCATCATTAAAAAAACAACAAAGTTAGTATATTAGTAGAATCTGACATTCAAATGAATAGGCAAATCATTGTTCCACATAATCAATGCATCATTGTCATACTAGAAACTACTAATAGAAAAATCATGTCAAAGCAAAAAAATATACATTTAAATTGACATTTCATTTTCATTTTATTATAATTTAATATCTCTCCTCCTCCTCCGAGGATTAGCAAAACTGTGTTCCTCATGAGCCCCCATTGTTCCTCTGTTCGTTCTCCTCTCCTCATCTCCGTGGTCCATTGTCCATTTCTAAAAAATCTTCACCCATCAGGAGGCATCCAGCATTTGTCAATTTCATCAAAGTTCTGCATTATATTTTCATTTTCCTTGATAATATACCATAATACTTTTTTTTTTTTTATTTTACTTTTATTTTATATTCAAAGTATCCCTCTCAAGTTTCTCAATTTTTTTTTATATTTTAAGACTCATTTTTTTTCAAAAATTTTTATTTTCTTTTCCATACTTTGATTATAATGTTTATATCAAATCAAAGAGGTAATCACATATAATTCATTTGTTTTGTTCTTTTTCAGGCCCTCAGCCTTATTATTTTATTCTTTAAAATAATAAGCATCATATCCCATTTTTTTTTATTATAAACTCCACCCACTCGTTTGAAGCCACAGAAACCTCGTCAATTCCCATTGGCCTCTTCTTTCAATTCCTTAGATTTCTTCAGAAACAATGTATCTAGCTGGATAAGCGGGTATTTTATACCTAGTTTTCTCGTATTGTTAACGTTTCACCAAACAACGGTGCCTGGAACCAGGAAGTGAGGTCAAAACACCTCTCTGATGATCTCCTGTTCGAGACCTCACCTGCTGCCGTGCTGTGCGTGTTGTTAGAGTTTTTTTTTGAAAACTGTTGGAATATAGTGGGAATATATAGTAAAAGCAGCAACAATTCTGTCAGTATTTGAATGTGCTAAATTAGTATGGTTGATGTGAATGCAAGATTTGCAGTTAATATTATCTGAGCAGTTCTATTTATTTTAGCCAAGTGTAAGGTAACAATTTATTCTGCATCATGGGCCAGTATATTCACACAATGTAGATTAGGTTTTCCTGATAAATTCAAATGATGGAATGTAAGATGATAGTTAATAAATTGTCCCACCTCTGTCCAGTCTTCATTCTCTCACCCTATGAAAAATATGAGACAAATCATCTACACTCAGGTTATACACTATGCTAGCAATTGAGTCTTCTCTCATCCAAACACCCATTTCTGGTTAGGTTGCTTGGCACTAATAGCTTTATGGGTACCTTGGCATGGACACAGGGCTGCTTACAGTCTCAATTTTTCTCAGCCTCGCCAAGTTTTTTGATCAAATGGATCACACAATCCTCTTAGATCACTTGGTTGAAATAAGTCATGGCATTGATGCCATTGCTTTACTGCAAAATGTTCTTTCAAACAGTCACTACACCAGCAATGCCTCGCCTTAATCTGACAATTAGCTCACATTAAAAAAAAATCTTCCCCAAGGCTCCATACTTACCCATTCATCATCTATTAACATTAAGATAATATCCTTTCATATGGCCCACTTTATGCTGATAACATGGTTTTATTCTGCACATATCAATCTGTCTGAATACTGCAACAAGAATTTAAGTCAGATTTAATCTCCTTTATACAAACTCTTTCAAATACCTAATATATTTGGCTAGCCCCATATCTCAACTGCAGCATGATAACTGGACTGTGACCATCAGATATATGTCCATGGATACTAATCTGGTATGGTAGTTATCACAAAAGTAGTTGTATCCTGCAGTACATTAGAAGCAGTGACACAAACCTTTTGTGATACTAACCAGAGCAGTGCTGCTGTCAAGTAAACTTTGGTTGAAAAAGAACCTTCATATTGAGTTTGTTGTTCTTATTCTGTGTTGTGTTTCTGGCCAATACCTCACTGGACTGCCAGCAATTAAATGACATCACTTACTATCCTGGGTCAGTAACTAAGGAGCTTCAGTCCTCACTACTGACTCCAGTATGAGACTGCCACTTAAACAGAAGTAATATTTCACAATCTTCCCGTAAGAGCACAAAAGGAACATGCTTTATTTTTCTGGGGTTGGACTATATACCTCTGTTTACCCAAATGTATTTTCTTATTACACACTTCAGGGCAAAGTGTCTCAGTTTAAGACATCTGATATGCTCACACTCAAAGTAAATTTAAATCACTTCAGGGAAGCCTGACAGCAATTTCCAGCCGTATCTCTTTGCCAGAATAATACAGAAGTGCTGCCACCATGCCCTTCTAAAGGGGTGTCCAATTATGAACATTAATTATCAAAATAAATTATAGATATGACCAGAACAGCCAAGCCTTTGAGGTGACCTGGGGAGTATCAGACAGGTAGAAGCACTCTCTAATCTCTAAAGAAAAAACACTGGTTTCCAGTCACAATGTAAGTATTGAAAAACATTTAATAATAAGTAAAATGATTACAAGATTGTAAATCAATAACTCTCAATAAACATTAGAATTCAGTCACCAGAAATATCAAATAGGAGTCCAGTATTACAGAAAAACTATATCTTAATAATTAACCTTTACTGATCTAACTAAAGAATACTGTCCCTGATCTACTCCAAGATACAATAGCAAAGCTAAAGCAAACTTACCATTTCTTTAGTGAATTCTCTTTTCTTGGTGTCCACTGACTGATCAGTAATTATCAAACTGTTCAGTATTTGACAAACTGCAGTCTCAACTGTTTAATTTCAAAATGTAACTGTCAGCTGTTTAAAGGAAATTCTTTTTCTGTCAGTCAGCTGTTTAAACAGTCTCCTAGCAACCAGGAACATTCTGATGACATCACTCACTGCTCAGCTGACTCCCCAGTTTGAACTTTAGAATGTATCTCTTAAACATGCACAGTTAGAGATGTATCAAAGCAGTAACAGATTCTTTAAACATTCTTTTTAAACAGGAAAATACTCAACATTTTAAAACTTATTTACATTTTCATAATTATACATAATGGCATACAGTACAAGTTAATCTGAGAATATGCACAAATCTTCTGCCAAACATGCTAGCACAGATGACAGTGTTTTGAGTCACTTCACACTAGTTATCACATAGATAGTTTATAGCCTGCACTACATTAAAATCAGTGACCACAACCTTTGTTGATACTAACCAGAACAGTGATGCTATTTGAAAAAGAACCTTTGTACTGATGTTTTATTTTTATTTTATTTTGCATGTGTTGACTGGGCTAGTCCAACTGGATATATGTCCATTTTCAGTAGAGGTCCAAGGAGAAAAGCTCCACAAAAAACACACTATCAATTATACTATGTGACATTTACTAATGCAGTACATTTACAGATATTTTGCCATTCGTTACATTTCGTTGCATTTCTGTAAACAGAATCATGGTACATTTCAACTATGGTTAGCCATTCAAATATTTCGCTAATAACATTTTTACATATAGGAGAACAGTCTCTTTGTAGTTAACAAAAATGTAACTAGCTTATACAGGTATTGTGATTAGTACCCTGAGAAAATTGAGGTAGTTAGTCACGGTTAGAACAAGGGCATAACCACTGTGATTTAAGGTATGGTATCAATTTACTTTTAAATAGTGTTGTTGAGGGAAGGGAGGTTAGGTCTCTGGGGAGGGAGTTCCAGATTTTGCCCACAGTATTAGCGAACAAGGAGTCACAATTGTTAGCTTTACCTATTTGTACAAGTAGTTTATTTGATGAGCGTAGGGTCTTGAGGTTGTTATAGGGGGTGATTAGGTTTTTAAGTATTGGTGTGTTAGTACAGGATCTTATGGGCAACTGTTAACTGGTTAAATAGTAGTAGATTTGGCAATTCTAGCCATCCTAGCTGCTTAAGATTATCGCAATGATGGGTTCTGAAGGCAGACCCAGTTGCAAATCTGGCAATATTATTGTAGGAGATTGCTAGCTTGTTCAGGTTGTTTTTACATAGTTTAGTATATTACTGTAGAAGATCGCTAGCTTGCTCAGGTTGTTTTTACATAGTTTAGTATATACAGGTGAAGGGGCGGCCACAGTGGTACAGCAGTTAGAGTTGCCACCTCACAGCAAGAGGTTCTCCAGTTCGATCCTTGGCTGGGGTGCCTTCTGTGCGGAGTCTGCATGTCCTCCCTGTGGTCGTGTGGGTTTCCTCTGGGTGCTCTGGTTTCCTCCCACATCTCAAAGACATGCTGTAGGTGTATTGGACACTCTAAATTGGCCCTAGGTGTGAGTGTGTATATGTGTGTGTGCCTTCTGTGGAAGGTTGGGTGCCAAGCTGGCAACTCGACACTGTAAAACTCCACTGCCAGTCATGAGTGGACAGGTGATCCACTGTGGTGACTCCTAACCAGGAAAAGCCAAAAGAAGAAGAAAAATAAGTATATATAGGCAATGTATAGAGAAGGGTAGAGATTAAGTGGGTACGGGCAATGGTGGTCCTGGCTAGTGGAGTCAAAAAGGGTTTAGTCCTGTATAGGGATCCTAATTTTTTGTTGACTGTTTTTATAGTACTGTTAATATGGGAATCAAAGGTAAGGTTGTTGTCAATTAGTACCCCAAGAAGTTTAGTAGTAGAATCAGGAGATATAATAGTACCACTGCTTGATGTCACAGTAAAATTAAGTGGGGAGACCCTACGGGTGGGAGTAAATAATAGCAGTTTTGTTTTTTTGGGGGGGTTCAGGATGAGAAATCGATGTTGAAGCCATTTCCTTGACTGTATTAAAGATGTTTTGGTTTAGGGACTGTAGGTCAGATGGTGAGGTGGCAGAGCATATTAATGTGGAATCATCCATGTATTGGATACAAGTAGCTTGAGGTATTACAGAATATAAGTCATTTATAAAAATAAAAAATAGGAGAGGGCTTAATATGGAGCCGTGAGGGACACCAAGAGCAATTGGGAGGTGGGAGGATAAGTTGTTCTCCCATAGGACAGCCTGCTGTCTGTTGTCTAAGTATGATTGGATAGCCAGTGTGCCTAGAGACAGGTTTTTGAGTATGTTTTTGAGTAAGTGGTAGTTAATCATATCGAAGGCTTTCGAAAGATAAATGAAGAGGGCTGAGGATAGAGTGTCGTTGTTGTAATTCTTATTAATACAGTCAGAGAAAGATAAGAGAGCAGAGGTGGTGCTATGAAATGTTCTAAAACCATGTTGGCAGTTGGCTAGTAAGTTGTTTTCTATTAGGTGGTTTAACAGCTGTTTATGAATGTATTTCTCCATGATTTTTGCCAGTGGAGATAATACGGCTATAGGTCTATATAGTTTGATAATTCATTGGAGTTACCACCCTTATGCAAGTGGATAATGTGTGAAATTTTCCAAATTGATGGGATAGTTCCTTCAGTAATAGTTCTATTAATCAGGATGGAAATTGGGTAGGCTCTGGCTTTTGCAGGTATTCTGCAGGTAATAGGTCTGCAGAGAGGGTGGTAGGTTTAAGCTTTTTTTATAAGGGTGCAGACAAGGGATGTAGGAACAGGTTGAAAGTGAAATGATGGGGGTGTATTAGTGATGGAGGTGGTTGATGATGATGTGTCAGGGGATAGCTGATTGGCAAGAGATTGAATGGTCTCTGTGAAGAAAGTGTTAAAGGTATTGGCTATTTGCTTGGGATTATCGTGATCAGAGCCTAAAGGGATGGGTGTGACTGAACGACCTGGGTGTAAGAGTTTATTGATGCCTGACCCGAATTTTTATGGTTTGTTTTGGTGGGTTTGTTGGAGCTCATAGTAAAAGTTTCTTTTGTCTAACAATATGGCTTTTTTTGTTTCATTTCTTAGCTGTCTAAACTTTAATTGATCTGCAGGGTTTTTAGTAGAATGCCAGTTGGCCCACAGTTTGTTTCTAAGGAGGATTTTTTGTTTGGTAGCTTTTGAGAGCCGTGGGGCTGGTTTAGTCCTGGCTCTAATCATACATGTTGGTGCATGGTAGTCTAAAATGGCTAGGAATTTTGAATTAAAGTATTTTACTGCGTCTTCTAGAGGTAGTTTTTTCAGGGATGACCAATCACATGCCAAAAGTTCTTTTTGAAAGCTATCAGGGTTAAAATTCTTGTTCATAGGTTCATAGCTAGGTACTAGGCTATCAGCCCTATGGCCTATACAAGCCTAGCCATAACAATTCCCTGGCTATTTCTTCCCACACTATTTACTTGCCTGGACCCCTGTCTAGCAGGGTGACTGACATGATCACCGGGGTGAATTTCCTTTCTCCCATCCAGTCGTCAAGGTTCCTTTTGTAGAGGGCCAAAGAGGCACTCTGCTTGACATGTATGGGCAATCTATTCCAGAGTCTGGGGAGTCTCTGGGTCAGGAACCTATCCCTCCAGCATGTTTTGTTTATTGTGATGACAAGGTTTAGATCCCTGGAGCATATGGCTTTGAGGGATTGGGATTTCTTTAAGTGTAACATGTCTAACAGCTCTGGGTTTGACATGGCCTTGTATGTTAAGCAGAGATTGCCTCTGAGTAGACGATATGCGACAGAGTATAGCTGGAGTTTTTTAAGGCAGTCAGCATAGGGCATCTGCTTTAGGCCTGTGATTCTTTTAGTGAGGTATTTCTGTGGCCTTTCCAGTTGTTGCAGATGTCTTGAGAGGTACATACCAAACAGGGCGTTGTATTCTATAATGGGTCTAATGAGGGATGAGTACAATGGGACAATGACCTCCTTTTTTCTGGATGAAAAGCCCTTAGTGATGAGGTGTGCCTCATAGAAGGATTTCCTGACTGTTGTGGCAATGTGGTGGTTATCGAAGGTGAGTCCACTGCCCACCTGTGTCCCTAAGTCTCTTATCACACTTTCAGTGTTTAGTGTACTGCCACCTATATGGTAATTCACGGATACATGTTTTTTTCCCAAAGGGGATAACTGTACATTTCTTGGCATTGAGCTTGAGCCCATGGCTCTGGTACCAAGCATCTGTTTCTGTAAGGCCCTTTTGTAGAGTATCCACATCATTTGGGGATTCATTAATGGCTCCCAGTTTGCAGTCATCTGCAAACTTTGTTAGCCAGAGCCCCTTAGTGTTGGCCTGTACTTCAGAGAAGTAGATGCCAAACAAGAGTGGTCCCAGAACTGAACCCTGAGGTACTCCACTTGTCACTTGTCTGGAGCTGGATTTGGAGTCGGCTACTTTTACAGTGTGGGTTCTATCAGTAAGCCAGTTAGCAACCCATTGGGTGATGTAGGGATTAATGCCCAGCTTAGTAAGTTTATCTATGATTCCAGAGTGGGGGATGGTGTCAAAGGCCTTGGCAAGGTCTAGATAGGCTGTGTGGACCACCTTACCCTTGTCCATAGCTGTGGAGACTGATTCGAAGAAGTCAGTCAGGTTCAGGAGACAAGATCAGCAATTTTTGGCATTCATTTTATACAGGCAAAATTGAGCATACTCTATGCTGACGGATTTATGATTACAATTATAACATTACTAAAAAGGACGAGAACAATACTTTGTTTAAACTGACCCTGAATTGTCATCAGCATAGGACTTTTTATTTACTTTTCTTGAACAGGTTTCACACCACACCTGTGGAGGCTCATGAGAGTTACAGGCCGAATACTAGGAGCTCATCTGGCAAATTTGGTTGAATGTAGGTGAAGCTCTGGTTCTTAATGAAGCCATATCCATTAGCAGCATTCTTAAAAAGCATGCCTCCAAGTTATGAATATGCTTTTAATCGGAATATTGAAGGATCAGTTTGCATGATATAACATTATTAATTTATTATTATTTATAGATTTATTATTCATGTTGTTTACAAGTATTTATGTTATTTAACATTATTTACCTATTGTGTATATCTGGTATTGTTCCATTTTTCAGCACTTGCACTTTGAAAATCAGCTTGTCTCAGCTGATCATGTTATGTATGTATTCAGAAATTAAATGAGTGTATAGACTATTTAAATGAGTGTATGGTTTATCTGTATTACTCTGATGAAGTCCTTATTCAACAACGATAAAATCGCTAATCATCTTTTTATTAAGTATGTAGTAATTTTTCCTTTGTAGTTTTTTTTTTTTGTCAGGTTACTGTCCTAGTGGTAGTATTGTTCAAACTGCACTAATGTCATTCCACCTCTATTCAGTCTGATCGAGAACATGGAAGTCTGCAGACAAATGCAGAGCCTTTGCGTGCACAGGTCTGAAGCCATCTTATGTGCTGAAAAAAGACAGTATTGTGTTTGCCGTGAGTTAGCATTCACTAGGCCAAAACTTTCTGCGTTATGTGTTTCGAGTTTTTTAAGATGTGGTTGTGTATCAGCTGCTTGCTTGCTACTTGTTCAAAGACAAATGCTCATTTTCTATTTGAGTTTTCTAAACATACACTCTCTGAGTTGATACAGCCTCAGAGGCAGTACATATGCAGTGATTGGACGTGTATCTGCCTGGATCACAACCAGGTGTGTGATTGGGCAGATGGCAATGACTGACTATATGAGATTGAAAATTTGTCTCTCAGACTCATGCAGAAGATCCATATTTGGTTCTGCTTGATGAGGTAATGCAGCAAATGTTATTTGTAGTCCAATGCTTGTTTGGATTTTCATGCTCATGCAATACATTCTTCTGATGTTTAAATGTACTAGGTTTGACTTGGGACTATCTTCATTGCACCAGTCATAACAAATGTTAAGTGCTGTTTGAAGGGGAGTGATATCAGTAAGCTTAAGGACAATGTCCCCATCTCTGCAGTTGTCTGCATATTTGGTGGAATCAGTTCTGAATCTTTCTATTCTTATATTTTGTAGGGGCATTAACTAATTGTGGACCAAAGTTATTACACCTTTATTTACATTTAAATCCCTGAGTGTATTTATGATTCAGTCAAGGGTTATGGTACCGAGCACTTGCTATATGGACAGATAAACCATCTAGGATTGTGCTTGCACTCAAAAAATACTTAAGAGGTTATATACACAATATTTACTTTTGTAAAAATAAGTTAGTTCAAAGAAAAGGAGGATGTTAAGTTGTCCAATCACACATGCCTTCATGCTGGATGGGTTTGGAGCCAATCCTCGGCTCCGACTCGGCCATTTACTATAGCTCAAGAGCTCCTTACTGGCTCAAGGCTACCCCTTATTCCAGAATGCCCAGCACCAGCTACCCAGATCTCATTTGCCGCTTCAGCTGCCAGGTTGCGTCGATACTGGCTCAGGCTTAGTATAATTTTTTTTTCTCTTCTAAAAATTCAGTAATTTACTTGAAAAATAGTATTTTCCTCCCTTTTCTATAGTAGTTTGTCAGTTATTTAGTCCTAAACCCCTTATCTCGCCTTTGCTGTGTTTGTTTTGTACTCTGTTGGCCGTCGTTCCTTAGTCGCTAGGCCTTCTGTTGTTTCCCGAACTTGTTTAAATTAGAGAGTCCCCCCCCCTCTTAAGGACAGCCATTTAAGTTAGAGGCTCTCCTGTTAAGGTTTTATCAATATAATTTTTATTATTGTAGTGTGTCTGTTTGTATAGTATGTTTAAGGAAGTTAAAACCTCAAGGTTCAAGAAGTGTGACTCATGCTGTCAGAAGATCTCCCTTACAGATGGGAACACTAGTTGTGTTTATTGCTTGGGGGCTCTGCACCTGCAGGACTCTTGTGCTATTTGTCATGTCTTTAGTCCAAGGGTCCTGTAGGAGCGGAAAAACAAGCTTATCCTCTGTGGATTATTAAAACAAGATTCTCTGGCTAAAGCATCTCAGCCAGTGAAACCTTTGAAATCAGGCAAGCCGTTGGCTCCATGTTTGGAATCGACCTTTGAGCTTGACAAACCCCGACAAGACTACCCCTCTGTCAGCTCCAACTGTTACCTCAGAGCCACAAAAGAGCTAGGTCTCCTTCTTTGGAGCCGATTTGCTCGGTGCCACAATCACCATTACTCCAAAGCAAATCCAATCGTCACTCGTCTTCCCACTCCTCTCGATCCTCGAGATTATCGGATCATGATGTGGAGAGGGAGTGGTCAGTAGGTTGCTTAAGTCACAGACCCTTGCTAAAATGCTTTCGAGCACACCTCAACAGGCTTTGGCTCCATCCGCTTTGACTTTGATTCCTCCTCCGACTATACTTAGTTCAGAGCTGGCGTCCATGGGCGCTCCAATAGTGGTTCCTTTGGCTCCGATGACATCCTCATCAGCTCTGACGCTGGCTCCGATTACCTCGATTCCTCCACCCAATCGAGGTATCTGGGTGCCAAAGCTCGCTCTTCGGCTCTGAGGGGGGAAGTGGCATTGGACCCTTGTATGACCCCGCTTTCCCTCTCGGAGCATCGGCTCAGTTGAGCTCGGCTCCCACATCAGCCTCGGAGCCGTCGCCCTCAGCACAGGGTGGTATTCAGGTCTTTTCAGAGCTGGAGCCCTCCTTGTGTCAAGACCATGGCACCTTTGAGGTCATGCGGAGAGTGTTGTCCCCACAGATGGCTCCACTATCGGTTCCATCGGCTCCATCCCCCTCGGTGCCTGTGACAACCTCTGCTCCTCCTCCAGCCCCAAAGCATAGGGAACCTATGCCTCAGGACACTCCATTGGGTGAACCCTCTTCTTCTGGAGCCTCCCCAGAGCATCCAGGGCAGGCTTCCTGGAAGAAGAAGAAGTGCAAGAGGAAGCACCTAGACTCCCCTGAGTCTGTCACCTCAGATACAGACCTGGATGAATCGGAGGGGTCCCCTAGGTCCCCATCTGAAGATATTTCCTTATCAGACATCCTTGAGATTCTCAGGCAGAGGCATAGTTGAAATTCCCTAGCCCCCTCCGAGGATGAGTCTGTATATCTGGGAGCATCTGGTTCCCGACCTTCCACCTCCTGGGTGCCTCCGTCTTTTGATCCACTCATGTATGTAGTGTCTCGAAAGGCTTGGTCAGCTCCAGATTCCATGGAACCTGTCCCGTGGAGACCCAATAAATTCATCACAGCTCCCCAAGACAAACAATTTTTAACTAAAGGGGTCCCAGTTGATGCCATGGTGGTAGCAGCAGCCACAAAGAGACAGTTAGCTGAAACCTCCTCATCTGTGCATCCACTGAATAAATACTCTCGTACGATGGACACATATGGGAAGCAAATGTTTTCTTCAGTGACCTTCTCCCTTAGGTCCCTGAATTATCTTTCTCATTTTACTAAGCGTCAGAGGGATCTCCTAAAAGAGCTTGGAGAGACCCTACAAGATCCTACAGCTGAGGGAGCTTCAGTCAAGGTAGCAACCCAGCTTGCGACTCTTAATTCAATAGTCAACTCCTCCATGAGGCTTATTTCATGCACAGCCAATGGAGCGAGTAGAGCTGCGGGAACAGGATTAGCTCTTAGGAGACATTCTTGGCTGCAGCTGTGTCAGTTTGCGGAACCTTTCAGAGTGTCCTTCACCAATACCCCCATCGATGGCTCCTCTCTTTGGGCCTCAGGTGAAAGACATGCTTACCAGGTGCCAGCAGGAAGGCAAGACGCACTCTGATGTCAGAGTCCGTTTTTCCACTCCTACCAGACCATACCCAAAAGGTCAGAAAGGTGGAAAGATGTGATTTTGAAAATCCCAGGGACCCTTGCCTGATACACGTGGTGAATTTTCCCCCAGGGGCAGAGGGGGAAATAATAACAATGGCAGACGTCACCCTCGTGGCAGTGGGGGTCCTCAAAATCAGGGTGATAGAGATATGTTCTCTTCCAAACTCTATCATCATCACTGAAGGGGTGCCCGACTACTCAATTCTGGAGGCAGTCAATGGAAGGCTTTCATTGTACCGAGCCACCTGGCAAAATATTACAAAAGACAAATGGGTACTAGCCATTATATCCAGAGGTTACAAGATTCCCTTTTATCAACCCCCTTGTGTTTCAAAAAAATCCATTCCAGATGTTCCACCCAATCTAAGGGATCAGGCAGTCACAAAAGTTTCAGGACTGCTAGAAAAAAGATCCATCCAGGAAGTCCCCGCAGACCAAGTAGGATCCGGAACTAACTCAAGATTCTTTTTAGTGCCCCAAAAGACAGGTGACTGGAGAACAATTCTGGATCTCAGCAGGTTAAACAAATCTGTACAAAAAGAAAAGTTCTGGATGGTAACACTGCATTCCATTCTCCCCTTTCTGGGTCAGGACAATTGGATGTGCTCCATAGATCATCAGGATGCGTACTATCATATAAAAATGGACAGATGGTCCAGGAGATTTCTACACTTCCGGCTAGGGGCCAGTCATTACCAGTTCAGGGCTCTGCCCTTTAGTCTCACCAGAGCCCCCAGGGTGTTCACCAAATGCCTGTCAGTAGTCACAGCTCAGCTGAGACGTCAAGGATTCCAGGTGTTTCTGGATGACTGGCACCTCACTGCTACCCCCAGGCAACAACTTATAGAAGCACGAGATTACACCATCACATTCTGTGCTCAACTAGGCATCACAGTAAACTTCAAAAAATCTGCCTTGTTGCTCTGTCAATCTATTACATACATAGGAGTAGAGCTAAACACAAGAAAAATATTGTAAAATTGCCTCAGAGAAAGAGTTTCTATTATTTGAAAACAGGTGTCACTTCTCCTGAGGAGCAAAAGAATTCAAGTAAAATATGTTCTTCAAGCTCTACGGTCCATGGCAGCAGCCATTCTTCTAGTTCACTTAGCACACTTTCACATGAGAATCCTTCAGTGGCTTCTTTTCACGCAATGGTCCTTCCAGGAATTACCCATGTCTCACATGATGCTAATTACAGAATCTTGCAAAAGACACCTTTCCTGGTGGATGGTCTTCCCACTAGTTACTCAGGGCAGACCTTTCATGGAATCCCATCCGGTGGCCACAGTGACCACATACGCTTCCCTGATAGGGTGGGGGGGGCATTATCCAGGGAAGACAGTCCAAGGCACTTGGCGACCTCACGAGTACCACTTGCACATCAATGTCCTGGAGATGAGAGCGGTGCTCCTAGCGTTGCAAGCTCTTCAAGACTTTCTCTCTGCCGGGACTATTGCAATACAGACGGACAATATGTCAGTGGTTTGGTACATCAACAAACAGGGCAGAACCAGGTCTTACCCCTTGTGCCGAGAGGACCTCAGACTGTGGCAATGGGCAATTTCCTCCCAACGTTTTCTGACAGCAATGCATATCCCTGGGACATCCAACGTAATAACAGCTAGGCTCAGCAGGGCTATCCTAATGCCTTACGAGTGGTTTCTGAAACAGGAAATTGTGGATCTTATTTTCTGCAAATGGGGCCAGCCTTGCTGCGATCTCTTTGCCTCTCCTCTCAACAACAAATGCAGCAGCTACTTCTCCCTTGTTCCTCCTCCAGATCAGACTCCAAGGGACGCTCTAGTCCAAGATTGGCCTGAGGGAGTCCTTTATGCATTTCCCCCCTTTCCACTAATTCCAAAAGTAATTTAGAAAGCAAAATCATTGGGTTGCAAAATGATCCTCAGTACCTCCTATTGGCCTCGACAGATTTGGTTTCCATTCCTTCACTCCCACCTTCTAGCCCAGCCTTGGATTCTGGACCCAGTACCGGATCTCTTGATTCATCAGTCAGGCGGGCTACATCAATCCCTCAAATCTCTCAAGCTCACAGTTTGGTTACTCCACTTCCAATCCTAGCCAGGCTTTCCAATATTTCCCTAGCAGTGCGTGAGATTATTATTTCCTCTCATAAGGCAAATACAAGGAAAGTCTATGCTAGCAAATGGAAAAGATTCTCTTACTTGGCAGATTCCAGGAATTTAGATCCTTTTACAGCTCCTGTACATGAGATTTTGGATTTCCTAGCAGAACTGTTTCATTCTGGTGCTGCTGCTGCTACCATCAGACTTCAACTGGCTGCCATTTCAAATTGTCATGTCGGAGTTTCTAACTCCAGCATAATGTCTCACAGACTCTGTAAGGCCTTCATGAGAGTACAGCTCTACTTAGAACCCCCCCCCACCAGTGAAAGAGCCAGTTCCACCGTAGGATCTCAATTTGGTTCTTGCCTCCTTGATACTGCCACCCTTTGAACCAGCAGCATCATGTTCCTTGAAGTTTCTCTCTTGGAAAACTCTTTTCTTAGTTGCTATTACTTCTGTAAGATGGGTTTCAGAACTTCATGCATTATGTGTTCGCCCTCCATACCTAGTCTTTCACAAAGACAGGGTCTCTCTGACAACTAATCCATCTTTTCTACCTAAAGTTTGTTCGGATCACAATTTGAATCAATCCATTGAACTCCCTGTTTTTTCCCTAATCATTCCAACAAGGCAGAATACAAATTACACCAACTGGATGTACATAGACAACTGCGTTTCTATCTCCATAGACCTAAAGAAATGAGAAAATCAGATCAGTTGTTCCTTTCATTTGCTAACAACAAACAAGGCCTTCCAGTTTCTAAAGTAACATTGTCAAAATGGTTATCAGACACCATAGTCCATACCTACCACTTGCGACAAAAAGATCTTCCAACAAAACCTAAAGGTCATTCAACCAGGTCAGTAGCTACTTCGGTGGCATTTCAATCTAGACTGCCCATAGAATCAATTTGTGCAGCAGCTACTTGGGCAGATCCTCATACATTCATTTCTCATTACAAAGTAGATGTGGTCTCCAGGGACAGAGCTTCCTTTGGTTCCACGGTTCTGAAGAGTCTGTTCCAATGAGCCACCCAGGATTGAGGTGCTAGGGACGCTGTCCCATCCAACAAGAATGAAGGTGAGATTGGACAACTTAACATAAAGAAGTTATGTACCTACCATAACGCTCCATGTTAGTTGTCCTTCATCTCACCTTCCTTCTTGCGTCCCTCCCTCCTTCCCCTTTCCTCGAGGATTGAGAGGCGTTTCTCAATGGTTTCACTGGCTAATTTGTTTTATTAGTTGCTTCTCAACCAAAACATGACAATTAACTGTATATCCAGGTTTATTAATGGATTATCTTCTATAATTATGTCTAGTGTAAACTATCTCAAATGAGATCTGGGTAGCTGGCGCTGGGCATTCTGTGATAAGAGGTAGCCTTGAGCCAGTAAAGAGCTCTAAAGCTATAGGAAATGGCCAAGTCGGTGCCGAGGATCAGCTTCGAACCCATCCAGCAATAAGGAAGGCGAGATGAAGGACAACTAACATAGAACGTTATGGTAGGTACATAATTTCTTTTTACCCATATCTGCCTGAATAAGTTCCATGATGATTCCATCAGTCATCTTCAATAATGCATGTAAATTGCTGATTAGAGGGAAATGCTTGGGCAGTGAATGGGTATTCCTTGTGGTTGGGGATGTAATAGCATGCTTCCAAATGGTTCTACCTGACATAGCCGAAACCACACAACACCGACAACCACATCACCGACACCACATATTCGACAGTCCATAAACCACACATAACCCGACAACGAAATAACCGGTAACGACAAACACGAAACCCCATACACTGCACACACCACAATAACAATTATTAAAACAAAACACATCCCCATTCCACAAACCACACACAACACAAGCACACCAAAATCCTTACAAGCCCACACTAAACCTTACCTAACCCTAAGGTCCGTACGCACACACTTACCTACCCGCTCCCTAACCCTAACTCACTTAACCCGCCCCTACCGCTCCTAACCTAACTCACTTAACCCACCCCCTATGGCTCCTAACCCTAACTCACTTAACCCACCCTATCGCCTCCCTAACCCTAACTCACTTAACCCACCCCTATCCCCACAGACCGTCATCTCCACTTACCATACTCACACAGCCTTTCCCCATGTCGGCATCCTCGGCGTTGGTGTTGTCATCCGTCGTGTCGGTCTTCTGCATTGTCGATGTTCTGCAAACCGCGATTATCGGTCTTCTTCTGGAGCTCCGAATTCCGCTGTCGGTCTTCTGCGCTGTCGACGAAGTCAGGTAGAACCTTCCAAATATATGAAATGAAATTAAGACTATTTTAATGACTTGTTAATTTGAGCAAGGGGCTATTTTTGACTGCACAATTTAGTCTTTATTATATCAGTTCTAGATCCATGGGTCCAGTATTTCTGACCTTATTAAGGGAATAGGCAACCATTCTGGATCTAATTTTTGAGGAGAAAATTCTGTGAGGATTAAAAGAAGATGGGGATCTACTGCTGTGGTATAAAATTTGTACTAAATCTGTGTCATGGTGGTTACCTATATGTGTTGGTTCTAATATAATGACTTATTTTGGCTCACTACATTTCTGTTTCTTCTCCTTCAATTTTTAGATGTGGTTGTAGAAGGCATTACTATTGTCACTTGTTTTGATGGCCAATGTACCTAAAATGTTTGTTTCTTTTGATTATTTCAGTGAGATATTTTTGGTTGCAGTTGATTGCAGTCTTATTGCATTAAACTCTGAGAGGTTTGAAGGCTTTTCTACCATTTTTTCACTTAGTTTAATGTGTTATTTTTTGATTCCATTTAAAATTATTGTAGAATCCCCTTCTACATATCTAGCTCATAGCACAATGTTTGAGGCATGGTATTGTCCAGCTTCATTTGCTGTGTTTTGTCAGTGCCATATGTGATACCCATGCCCTGGCCCAGCAATCAAGGAGCCTCACTCCTCACCACTAACACCAGAGACGGTGTCTCATATATGAGGAAAGGATAACAAATACATAAAGTAAAGTGCAATTTCCCTTAAGAACACACAGAGATCACAGTCAGTCTGGGGCTGGTTGCTCCCTTGCTCTCCAGGTCCCCAATAAGGCTTCCCACTGGCAGAGCTATAGGGTCCAGATCTCAGCTTAGTGGGCAAGCTAAAACCTCTGGCACACTCTCTGTCCAGCCAGTGCTTCGTGTCCCTGCCCAAGTAGCTGACACATACACAGACATGCACTTTGAGAAGAGTTTATACAACCAGACACTCCTGGGGAAGGCTGGCACAGTTTCTTCAGCTGTGCCCCTTTCTCCCAGACTATATGGTAGTTCCACTTGCCACAACCCACTAATACTTATCAGCTACTCAAAGGCCCTTAAAGGGGTATCCAATTATTACCGTGCAATATTATTATCCAATTGGTAGTTGTAACTAAACAGTCAAGGCTTATTAGAGTGACTTGGTACAGGATCAATATAAGCATGCAGTGTACTCTTAGAGCTTAACTTATCTCTATACAAAACCAGCCACAGTCAAAAGGTTTTAAAATATTTAATAATAAATAATAAAATCACAAGACAATACTTTCTACTACACAGTGCTAGTCAAGAGTTCAGAGATCACACAGAAATACTTAAAATAAATCATTAGTACAGTTCTGACATCACAGAAAAACACTTAGTCTAATATTTCTAGCTCCTTGCTATTTCTAAAAGAAAGCACAAGTCTAAGATAACTTACATATGAGCATGGCAGTGCTGTAAGTTGGATGTTGAAGACAGAAATGCTTAATGCCTTCTGATTCTCTCTGTTTAAATTGCTATTGCAGTCCTGATTCCCATTACCTAATTTTTTACACATTCCTGATGTTCCCAGGCTGACAGAAACTGCATTTGCATTCTTTTGCACGTAGGCAGAAACCAGAGCAATAAAGGACATTCCACATGTAAATTCTGGTCATTAACTTTAGCCTAAAAACAATAGGCAGGAAACTTCATCTAGCCCATCCAGAGCCGAATTGTAAACATCAAAGACATTCATGAAATGCTTGACTTAGCTTTCTTACAGTAGAGGGCAATATTGCTACATTGTTTTAAGTTCAACATTTCACAGCATATTCTTTCATTTAAGAAACAAAGCCTGTATTTCAACATTCATGTTTACGAATGACAGAATTATGTACCAAATTCTATTTGACTAGGCTGGCAGCCTTCACCCATCTCTACCAGTCTTCACACCATATATAATGTAGGCAGTTAAATAAGTCAAGTATAGTGCAGCTGGCCAATAAATTCATGGGGGTTTATGCACCATGCCATCACATGATCTACCTGTTTCATGGGATATCAACCAGTAGAATGCCAACATATATACAGGGGCAAAGACAAAAGGATAATCACTGTGAAGAAAAAGTGGAGAAGTAGTTGTTGGGAGCATTAGGTAAGCTATTTCTTTTCTTTGTTTTATTCTATTTTTTTAGCTTGGCAGGAAAACATATAATGGCAGTAGAAGGTTTCCAGGACAAATAAATCACCTCTAATTTATATTTGATTTCACAAATCATCCCTTACTTTACTTCATGTTTTTCTTCTGCTCCTCATACACTTTGAGGTCATTAAGGGTTTCAGTTACTAAATACTGACAGATGCTTGAGTTTAAGACTGCATATTTTTCCAAAAAAATGCATGCTAACATAAAAAATGTAATTCTCACAGCTTTCTAAATACATAAAATCTGTCCCTGATTTTGGACCTTTGTCCCCCATTACTTTTGGGCTTTGTCTCTGATTATTGAGCTAAGTGGGTTGAGAATGCTGTTTGGATATAGTGTTATGTGGCCCTTATTTCATATATTTCTTCACTGTGTAAGAGTCAGAAGTCTGAGCAGTACACAGACAAAGTAACAATAATTGTTGAGGCTGTCTATGAAGGAAAATGAGTAACTGCTGTTGTTTGCTTATTCTAACTATGAATGACTAGTATTATATGTGTGAAGTAACTTGGAATACTTTAAAGAGTAGTGAATTTCTGTGTTGAACAAAGATGAAATTCATTACAATGTATGGCTATCATTTATTTTTCATAATCAGACATCAGAACTATAAAGACGTAACTGTTAAATGGGATGGGACCTGCTGTGGATGAAAGTACTAGACCTTCTTTTTGTTTGCTCAGTTTCAACAGATATTAATCATGCTTGGAAAGACAAGTGTGTGGTTTTGTGAAGTAAGAAGGAATACTTCATTCTGATTACTTTGTGTTTGTGTGAAACAACTTTTAAATACAATACTGTGATCGTTATTCTTATTTTTGTCATACTTTGAAATCTGAGGTGTACACATGCAGTGAAGTGATCATATAATTCATGGGTATAAAGGCGGTATGTGGATACAAGTGATTTAAAACTGGTTTTGTTTGATCACTGTTACAGGACTAGTACCACACAATGTAGTGTATTTTCAGAAATTATTGTAAGACTAGAATCTAGTCTAGTCTTACAATAATTTCTGAAAATACAGTACATTGTATGGTACTAGTCCTGTAACAATGATCAAACAAAACCAGTTTTAAATCACTTGTATCCACATACAGCCTTCATACCCATGAATTACATGATCACTTCACTGCATGTGTACACCTCAGATTTCAAAGAAGACTAGAATTGCTGGACCCATGGTAGTGGTGCTGCGGTAGCATTGTTGCCTCACAGCAAGACGTTGTCCCGTTTGATTCGCAGCTAGAGCATCTTCTGTGTGGAGGCATGTGTGAATGGGTGTGCCTTCATTGAAGGTTGTGCATCAGGGCTGGTAACTCGGCACGTAAAAATCCACTACCAAACATTAGCGGACCGGAGTTCAGCTGTGGTGACCCCTAACCGGGATAAGCCGAAAGACACAACAACAACAACAAATTGTAAGACTAGAATTGCTATAGTTATGCTTATGCTTGTCAGGTAGAAGGCCATACTGTATTTTAGAGAACAAATCAAGTAGTTATCTTTGATGATTTGTCAGAAGCAGGATGTGTGTGAAAGCAGCTGACCACAGTTAGAGTGGAGCAGAATCTGCATGCAGTCATTATCTCTCTCTCTCTCTCTCTCTGTATTTATCCGTGTGTTCCAGTTTTCATCAATACCCCAAATGCATGTGATGGGTGAAGTGACACTCCACCAATTTACATGTAGGTAAGCATTTGATGTGTACATAAGTGAGTATGTGTGCATGTGAGTCCGTGTGTGTGTGTGTGTGTGTGTGTGTGTGTGTGTGTGTGTGTGTGTGTGTGTGTGTGCTTCTTGCGATAGCCCTGACTTGTAGGGCCAGTGTCATTATAAGGGTTTGCATGTATGGAAAATACATACATCTTGTGACAGACCTAAATTCCCAAGGGCAGTGTCTGTGTATGTGCACTTTTTTAACCCACAATATTGCTGGACACATACACAATTATTCTGGGAAGCAGTAAAGAGAAGAGTTGAAAGGCCACTATATTTCAACAAGTCATAAAATGCATCAGAGAGTACTTAGACAGTCACACCTTTGGGATCCTGGCTGCCTCTACACCCCAATCTATATAAGTAGATTTTGACAAGCTAGTAGAGGCCTATGTCCCAAAATCTACCTAGTATAAACCCAGCCTTTCTCAAAGGTCTGCACAGAAGGTCAATATAGGTTATGTGGGTGCTGGGGATAGTGTGGCCATTATTTCTTTAACTTTCCTCATATATCTCAGAGATGTGATAAGAAGGTTGTTACAGCTTGTGAAGTCATTATTATTTTGTATTTATTTTTCTCACAAGTAAACCTTAGAGTTATATCCAGAAGGTTACTAGTGTATGTGTGAGGGCCTTGGACAGCATGTTAATTTTTTTCTTTAACATTTCTCACAAGTAAAGTGGTATATACAGAAGGTCTTTATTGCTTGCCAAGGGACAGTGTACAGTCTAGGAGCAACAAGTTAGAATATATAGCCATACTCATTACTTTTCCACTTTATCCACAATAAAATATCAGCTATATATGCCGGTGCCTGTCTTCTTGGGTAGAGTTAAGGAGACATGTTATTTATATATGTCTGACAGCAACATGTTGAAATATGTTACTATGTTCTGGTTGTTCTTTCAGTTTTCAACCAGTCTCATATCTAGGAGTACACAGAATATAGTTATCATGTACATATGTGGGGATGAAAAGGCATGCTATAGGCAGGCACTTAAAATACATTACTGTGGTCATTTGTACCTTCACTTCCAACCCAGTCTGACAGTAGAGGGATGTAAAAGGTGATCATATTTTTGGGGGTGTGAGGGTGAAGGCAGGCATTATTCCCATATATGATTTTTGTAGTTTTGTAAGCATTTGTATTCTTGGTTTATTGTGAAATGCTCTTTTATCAGCTTTGAACAATAAGTCTTTGACACAATGTATATTGTCCTTAAAGAGAAAAAAGCTGAACTTTTTTCCTTAATTTTTTTTAATTTTAATTTTTGTTCACTCTTTTCTTAGCTCAAACGGTTAAGAAAACCTCTAAAATCTACCTGAAAACATCTGTTACCTTCTGGGGGTAAGCAGCACTAGACTCACAGTCTAATTTGATTATTTTACTTTCTTTCTAACACAGTTATTACATTACAGTCTTGCACAGTTAGGGTGTGTTGAAAACACTGAAGAAAAAGCAAAATTGAAAAAATTCTATCTGAATTTCTTTCCTTAGTCATGATTTTTGTTCACACCATTATTGTATGAGAAGGATGTTAAAAAAGAAGCGTCCCCAGAACCAGTCTTAATCAATGTATTTCCTCCAAAGTTATTGTAGTACATTTCTGACTGGTTAAGTTGTGTTGAGAAGATACAGAAAAAAGCAAAACAGTAAGACAAAATGTGAAAACATGAAAGAACTGGTAATCTGGATACTGATAGTGAAGGTCACCAGGGGATGTAGTGGTTAGAGTAGTGGATGACAGGAGAGGCATTCAACATAGAGCCATTTGCCTAAAGTGCCATTTCACCTAAAATGTTACTTTCTTATACCTACAATCTTTAATTCCTTTTAAATGTTGTCCTACAAACATGATGTTCACCTATATTACCTGCTCCCCACACACAAATGAGTTTTGCATTTTATTGCATTAAATGTTATTCATCTTGCTCACGATCATCAGTTCAAAACTCACATGTATTTCATAAATTTGTAATAATTTCAGATTAGTTTCTCTTTTAAAGATCACACAATCATTAAAAAAGTTCAGTATGTTCCCTTCAGATCACACTGTTGTCGATGGAGCATTAGAATAGATTACCTTAAAACAAACAAAAAAACAGTTGCTAATGTATTCCCCATTCCACACTTTTAACTGACTTTACTGCATTTCCTTGACTTACTTTGCATTATCCTTTAACAAGCTTCTAATCTGGCAGAGTTTTGTGCACTGCAAGGGAAGTGCCTTGTTTTCTGTCACCTCCAGTGTGACTCCAATTTCTTTGACACTTTCTATACCACATAATTAAAACTATATATTAACCATTTCACATAAGTTCAGTTTAGAACTGAATGATGTTAACTATTTGTTAAAAGCATTATTTGTCTGGGGGTCTTGTTTTCATTTAGTTACTCTATATTTTTCACATTTTCTTGATTTTCTTGATACAAAGGTGTCATCAAATAAAAAAATAATTTAAGTGTTTACTTTGTATTTTTACATATAAGTAATGGCAACATTACCTTTCATTCTTGCTTTTTTAATTTCTCCAAGTCTTTTGGGTTTCTAATACTGTTATGGGAATGGACCCCATTCCTAAGTCAAAGTGCAATTAAAGTTCATGAAATTTGTATTGTTTCAGTCTTTGATGTCAGCCAAAACTGCTCTTTACAGCACCCTCAATGTGCCCAGTAATGACTCCTTCTGCAATTCATATGGGGTTACATATATTGGTAACATATCTAAATACTATTGTAGATTCTTTTTTATAAGACCTGTTACTCAGACTACTATTGGAACTATATGGGTATCTTTCTTCCACATTGCTCTCATTTCTGCCTGCAGATCCTGATATTTTATGACTTTGTGTCTCTTTGTCCACAAGACACTGTAGTCACTGGGTGTGGCGATTTCAATGATCAATGCTACTTTTGTCTTCCTTTCATGGACCACTATATCCAGTTTTCTAGCATCTATCTTTTGAACTGTTTGTAATGGATGATCCCATGTGATGTAAACTTCATAATTTTCTATGATGCTTTGTGGCTCGTGTTTCCAGTGTTTTTCAGCCACTTTAATTCCATAATGTTTGCACAATTCCCAGTGCAACAGTCTTGTCACATTATTATGCCTTTCAGTATACAGTCCTTCTACCATTAGTATGTCGCAGCCAGAAAAGAGGTATGACTGTTTTACCAAACCTACATTTGTCTGTTTCTTCCACTTGTTCAATGGACTTTGTGAACCAACATGTATGCATCCCACTATCTTGGGCCACCAATATTAACCTTTCATCTCTTTATTTGAATTTGCCTTTCCTTAACCATTCCTGCATTTGTTCCTTATCAACATGAGGTTCTTCCAGAAGTTTCCTATACTTGCAACTATATTTATGCATTTTCCACATTTCTTGCCTTCTCATCTGGTCCTTCACCTTATGTTCTTTCTTTTGTTTTTTGGCACATTCAGTTACTGCCTAATTTTTATCTACTTCTGGTTTGATTTCCATTCCTGCTGGATGCCGATAAGCTTCTGCTAGATTAAGCAGAAAAGTCATCTTAGATTTTTTCTCATGTTTCAAAACTTTCACTACATTTTGGTCTTGTGAGGTGAGCAGATATGTGTGGAGTCCCACGATTGCAGATCTGTACATGTAACCAGTTTCACGGAGGCCCACTTACTTTCCATCTTTTTACTTTTAGTGAATCCTGACGTTCATCGTGGAGTGTTTTGAGGAAGTGAAAACTAATTTATTTTTTTTTTGTAATATCTGTTTCATGAAAACCTACCAAATAAGCAGAATGCCATTGCAAAACAATGAAAGAATATTTCCGCTTACCCCCAGTGTTGTGTAGCCCTGGAGTTAGTATATTCAATGATGGGTTACATCAGGTGCAGAGAGTCTTGGCAGTCTGCTAAAGTGTTGGTTTTACATTTTTTAGTTGAAGACATCAACGTGTTTTCAATGGAACAAGTTCTGATGAAAATATTAGTGGTTTTTAGCCATATTCCCCATATATATATTGATTACTTAGACAAATGGCAGCATAAATAGAAGTATGTGAAAGCATATGGAGTGCAGGCAAATTAAATGAACTCTAGGAAAAGGAATATCCAGAAAGAGGGAAAAATAGGGAATTACCCTGCAACATTCACCTTTACGATGGCATCTAGAGATCTGCATTCATTTCCAAATACATTAATTCAGCAGTGATACCAGTAAAATGCTAATTACTTACAGAGCAATTAAACTGCTCCAGATCTGAATTAAAAGTTTTATGGAGCGGTATTAAATGAACCTATTATGTATACCTTTGGAGAAAGAAGATTCTACGATATTTTATCATAGCATTTAGACTGAGAAAAGAAGTTAATAAAGCTTTCTGTGGTGGCCTGCATAAAATTGTTGTTGATGCCTTTAGTAGATGACACATGCAGCATAAGGCCTGCTATGTACTTTCATTGCAGATATTTCACAGTTAATACCAGGAGGAAAATACTCTTAATAATCTTGTCTATAGAGATCATAATAACAGCATTTTAGAGCTTATTTTTCAAACTGTAGAGATCATAATAACAGAATTTTAGAGCTTATTTTTCAAACTATTGTAATGTATATGGACAATAGTCACCTATGTTCTCTTCAGTATTTTTCTTTGTGTTCTTATTTACTAAGTTATTGATTTCCAGTCCAGTGCTGGACCTGCAAACTACTTCTGTGAATGTCCGGCCATATTTAATGTACATTGGATAACCACTGCTTCATTCTTTGACATCTGCTAAGCATGTTGCTTTATTCTGTGTTATTTAGTTAATTCAGTGTCCTACAATGCAAACAATAATTGCAAAGGGAGATCTCGTTTCAGTCTTATAAATGTCTTAATTTCTCTAATTATCATAAATGCATGGTATCAGCTCTCAGGATTTGTACCACTTTAAGCTTCTGTTATGTGTTTGTTGCCTTACTAATTGTGTTTAGGGAGGTATTTATTTCACTAGCTTTAATAAGTAGAACTGAGAGGACTGCTAATTTCATAGTAAAAATATGTTAAGTACTAACAGATGGGTGTTGAATTTTGTATCTTCCAGCTAACTCCTTTAAACATAATTACTTTTTAAATGCATTAATTGCAGAGTTATCATGCACCTTTTTAAGTTTTCATGTTTTCTATTTGGCTTTTATGTTCATTACTGTCTTTAAATCTTTCTCAGGCCTTTTTACTGTACTAGCTGGTACTACTTATGTGTATCTTAATATTTCTAGAAATGCATTTCATTATATTTTATGTATTACCTTATCAGTCTTCACAGAATAATAAACTTCTTCCATGCCTCAGTGTTATTAATAAAGTATGTTATTAACAGGACAAGTGGTGCAGGGTTTGCATCCACATTAAGGATAGTGTACCTCACAAATAAAAGGTACTGGATTTGATTCTGACCTCTGTTTATTAGCTGTGTTTGTAATCATCTGCAGACAGATAACCTGGTATTTACCTATGGATTATGTGGATTCATCCTTTGTTGCCAAACTTCTTTCAAGAAAAGTGGCATTACTTTCCTGCCAACCATCACGGAACAAAAATGGTGTTCTTCTTTACTCAAGTCTCCCAAACTAATGTATTGCATTACTGCCTTGACAAGAAATTCCTTAATTCTTGTAGCATCTTTACTGTATTTTTGTTTTAAGTCTGATTTCTGTTATCAAATCCCTCAAGTTTATGATATGAAGCTTTAAGACTATTGCTTCCATTTCTTTAAATGGATGTATGTGCTCACCTAGAAGTACAATGTATTTTATTTTCTAGACCATAAATGGTATTACACTTTAAACCTGTTTTAGACTATACAAAGTATCACTACCAAAACGCCTACTCTTAATTTGTAGCTTGTGACCTCTCAGTTAAGTTACATTCACCAAGCCACATTTTAAGTGTTTGTCAAGGCTCCTGCATGGATGCTGCAGTCAGCTTGTGACATGATTAAGTTTTCAGTCAAATGTCTCCTCCACCCACTGCTGACATTTCATGTATGTTTTCTGTAATCCATTTATCAATGCCATTCTATCGAGGTAAGTGAGCTACCTGACTTCAAGTTTCATAAGTCCATCACTTGTGAGACTCATTTTGTGGAGATAAATTCAAAAAGTGTCTCAGGACACCACACAGTGACATTTTCATCTTCACTTTGTGAGTATGTCAATATCTTAATTTGTTCTCCAGCTATAAATCACTTTCAATGAATCCATCATTCTTCAAACAGACAGGGTGATTTATGTACAGCCTATATATCATCTGCACAGCATTACCTGTAAATGCTGCTTGGTATACATGAATTCCTCACTTCTGAAAAAGGGGTTGAAATAAATTTCAGTGAAAAAAGAATGAATTTTAAAGACAATGAAAGTTAAGGTAATACTACCCCCTATACTCAAGTAACACATGTAAAGATACAGCATGCTCACATAGTATTCATCAAATTAATGGCTTCTTTCCAACCATTTCTTGTCATAATTTAACAATCTTTCTCTGTTTTAAAAGAGGTGATGGGAAGCAAAGTAAGAATTGTATTTCTTCAGTAATCTCTTTTCTTTGCAAATATTACATGAATATCAAAAATCATATTAATTCTTCTGACAACATTGTGGTACTAATGAATCTAACAATTGCAGATGTCATAAATAAGGGAAACATGTAAATGTCCAAACATATCTTTGATTAGCCATTCTCTGGGTTATTTGCATGCAAAAGGGTCTATATTACGTGATCGAACTTTTAAAAGTTCAAACGTCATATGGTCAACACCATGTGATCGAACTTTCAAAAGTTCGAACATTTCAACGGAGATCTCCGTACAATGTGGAATGGGAAGATTTCCCTTTCCTGCACTGTAGTGCAATCTCGGAGTTGGTATATTTAAAGAGCTGTGGTGGGTGCAGCCCCCCATGTGGAGGGAACATGGGCCCCCTGCTTAAAATGTTCAGGTAGGTTTTTTTGTGGTTTATTTTTTTTTATTAGCTTTTCAAACTTTTAAAAGTTCAATCATATGGTGTCGACCATATGACGTTCGAACTTTTAAACGTTCAATCATCTAATATAGACACCATGCAAAATATAAGGGCTAAAAATTACTATAGGAATGCAAGGCCAGCCTTCTCAAAATCCACACAGATCAATAGCTAGCAAGTACCAATGAACTTATGAGCTAGAGTTGCAGGCAACCTGGTGAGCTTATTTAAATGCTTTTTTTAGCATTTTTGCACACTTGCTTTTTTACTACTTTTTACACTTGCCAACTATTTTGTGCTGTTCCTGCTCTAGGTCACCTACCTGCTGCCTTTCTTCCTAATGGCAAGAATAAAAACAAGCTCTGACTAAAGAGATGTTGCAGTATTGAAACCACAACCCAAGAGTGGTAATTCAGTAGCTCAGCATTCCAAAATTAATGAAAGCTATTACAGACTTTTTGGAAGTATGTGCCTGGCAGCATCTTGTGTTTGCCATGACATTAGTTAACTGTTGTGTCAGCTGGATGATTAATGTCCCTGCAAAGATGTAGCTCTTAGATTCATAGATTAGTACTAAGCTAACTGCCCTTGTGACCCATTTTAAGCCTAGCCAATTATCCCTTGTGAGATTCAAACCCTGCACCTTGTGTTTGTAAGGCAAACACCTTAACCATTAGGCCACCCTCCCAGGTTTTTGATTTACCACAGGTCTTGTTTAATTGGTGGAGGTCAAAGAGTATGGGGGCTGTTCATAGCATGGAAGGCAAAACAAACTTTGATCTTAGGACTCCATATGAGACCGAGTAGATAGACAGGGCTTTTAGTCTATCAGATTAGCTAAGAATACTAAAACGTGAGATCTTTCTTTGAAGAAAGTGAGTTCTCTTGAGTTGGTTTAGGTGCTTAGTGAGATATATGTTGAAGGGGGCATTATATATAATGATGGGCCTATTATGGTAAGAATAAAGGAGAAATATGTCTTCTTTGGACCCAAAAGAGATATCAGAAAGGATACTTTGTGCAAAGTAGAAGGATATTTTAATCATGTAAGACATGTGATGGTCAAAGTTGAATTTAGTATCAAAACAAGTAACCAAGTCTATGATGACTGGGTCAAATGTAAGTGAAATGTTATCCCCATGGTATGAAGTGATAATGGTGAATTAACAAAGGAAAGGATATTGCATATTTTAGCACTGAGGACAAACCCATGATTAATACACAAAGCATTTCCTTGGTCCAGCAGTTGCTGGAGAATTAGAATGTCAGAATAAGATCTGATAACCATCCCTAGTTTGTAGTTATCTACAAATGTAGTTATCATCACCACTTAGTATCATCTTTCATATCAGATATACAGTGTATATATATATATATATATATATATATATATATATATATATATATATATATATATATATTGCATCATTATATATATATATATATATATATATATATATATATATATATATATATGTGTGTGTATATATATATATATATATATATATATATATATATATATATATATATATATATATATATATATATATATATATATATGTCTCTGTGGTGCAGTGGCAGTGTTGTCACCTCACAGCAAGAGGTTCTCTGGTTTAATTCCCGGCTGGGGTACCTTCTTTGCAGAACCTGCATGTCCTCCCTGTGTTTGTGTGGGTTTCCTCCGGGTGTTCCAGTTTCCTCCCATGTTACAAAGACATGCGTCTGGAGCATTTCTCCCCGGGCCTCTGCTAAAAATTGGCTTTGTTCCAAGTCAGACTTTTCCGGTTATCAAATGTTAAATAAAAAAAAAAAAAATATATATATATATATATATATATATATATATATATGTATATATATGTATATGTATATGTATATATATGCCTAACCTTAATAGGTTCTATCAGACAACCAGTTAGCTATCCCTCAAACTATGTGTGGATTAATGTCAAGGTAGCAGTGTTTGTCAAGAATTCCAGGATTGGCATAGCGGTGATGCTTTTTCAAGGTCCATTTATCCATGGCTTCAGTAATCTTATCAAAGGTCTCATTCAGGTCACTGTTTATTCCGCTTTTTGCTGTTGTACTCTGGGTGCCAAGGCTCTTATTATTCTTGTGTTTACTGTTTGCTGCTGTTCTTTAGATATTTTGCTTACATATTCTCTCATCGACTTACATCTGCACCCCCTCAACATAAAGTTCTCAAGCCTCACTCTGTCATCATCATCATCCCCCTTTTTCCCATTTTCTGCATGGAGTCGGGGTGTTGTGTTAACTGTCACCTTCTCTCTTGATATAATGCCACATTCCTAACTTCTTCGACAGTCATACTTTACTATCGAAGGCCTTCTCTCACACAATCCATTCATCTCTTTGCTGGTTGCCCTCATTTTCTCTTGCCTTTTTGCTGTCTGTCCCAAATCTTTTTCACCAAAGTGTCTTCTGCTTTTTGGCACATACACCAATGAAACTGTAATCTGTTATTTTTTACCTTCTCTGCAGCTGCAACTACTTTGACTTCTGCGCTGATGTCCTCATTTCTTCATCTGTCACACAGCGTGCATGCTAACGACCATCTCAGGCATTTTATCTCCATCACCTCTAACTTCCTCAACTGCTTGCCTTTACTGCCCAGGTTGCTGTACCATTCAGTAGTACTGGTTGTACACCTTCTTCCATCGTACATTACCCTTGCCACTCTTTGCCAGTTGAGTGCAGCCCCTCATTCATACATCCCTTCTACTCAACCAACCCTCCCAGATATATGACGCTGTTCCGCTATTTTTCCTTCCATCTCGATTTTCACCTTATTTAGATTTTCCCCATTTGCTGCCATTACAACTGTCTTATCTGTGCTCACTTTCATCCCACTTGTCTTCTTTTGCTGAAGTTCTTGCTTAGAGTCTGCCTATAATGGCACATTGTCCACATACAGCAACTTGGTTGATCTGTCCGCTCCAACCTGTTTGCTGCTGTAGTATGAACAACAGCAATTAATTGATTAAGAGTTTAACCCTGATGCACTCCCACTCCCACTGTGGACCCTGTTGGTCCTTGAGTCACTAGATCTTTGTACATCACCTGCACTAATTCTATCAATGTTTCTGAAACTTTGAACTACTAGGGAACTGCTCCAATCTACTTTCTTGTGACCTTGTTCTAGTCTTTCTTCAAATCTAGGAATGCCCAGTTGGACTGTTTCCTTATTTCTAGCTTCCTTTGAATTGTCTGTCTCACTGCAAACATTGAATCACTTATGCTACATCCTGGTCTGAATCTAAACTGCTCATCTCCCATTTTGCTTTCTACTGTGCTTTGTATTTGTTTATCAGTCACCCTCTCCAGACCTTTCATGCAATGTGGCAGAAGACTGATACCTCTGTACTGCCCAGAGTTGTGAATACCCCCTTTGTTCTTGTACATTAGCACCAGTGTGCCTATTCTCCAGACATCTAGGATTTGTATCTGTCTGTCTCCATATTGTTATGAGGAACCATTTCTCTCCTATCTCACACAACATCTTGATCATATCTGCTGTGACCTCATCTGAACCTACTGTTTTCCCATATTTCATTTTCCTTTATGCTGCTCTTACTTCTAGTGTGACCTCCTCCACTACTTTATCCATAGACTCTGTCTCAGGCAGTACAGCTTCTGTGGAGTTTTCTTCATTCAGAAGCTACTGAATGTACACCTTCCATCTGCCTTTGATTTCCTGTGGGCTTGTGAGCAAGTTGCTACTGGCATGCATTACGAATGGTGCCTGACTGTTTTCTTTATCCTACTGTTTTTCTTTTGCAACCTGATAACAGTTTCTTTGGGTCAATTTCCAGAAGCTGGTAAACTGCCTCTGAAGCCTTGTTCTTTGCTATTGCAGTTCCCGTCTTAATGTCTTTGTTAGCCAACCAGTATTTTTCTTTGCTTAGTCTGTCTTTTCTGTCTCCTACTTTTGCATGCACTTCTTTTTTTTAATGACTTCCTGGACTTCTGCATTCACCTAACAGCTTTCCTTGTGTACCTTATCTCCACACCTGACCACATACCTATTCTGCAGTCCTCACACATGCCGTTTTGAGGAGCTGCCATTCTTCTTCAGATCCACCTATTTCCTCTTTTCCCTAATATCCTAGAACCCTGAGCCATTCCTGGAACTCTTATGCTTTCTCTCCAGTCAATTTCCAGGTCTACAGCCTTGTCTCTGTTGACCTTAAAGCCTTCTCTAACCACTGCTTGCAGCTGTTTATGGCAAATAATGGTTTATCCTATTGGCTGACTGTTTCAGTGGAGATGAATCTGCAATTACTGATTCTACCTCACTGCCCGTTGCTTACTAGGAGGAAGTCTGCACAAGTTGCATGTTGGCTACTCTTTTATGTGATCTTGTAACTGTCTCTCTTACTGTATCATGTGTTGGCCGACATCAAGCCATTTGCCAGATAGCAATCTAGAATGACCTCACCTTCTTTATTCCTGTTGTCCCACCTATGTGGACCAAGGCAGTCCTCATATCCTGTTCTGTCTGTCCTGATATATCCACTCAGGTCAACCATTATCAACACCAATTCATGTTGTCCTGCTTGATCTAGAAGGTCCATCAACAAATGTCTAAATGCAGTCTTTTCCTCACTATCACAACCCTGCTGAGGGCATAAGTTGATATTACGAATAGTGCCCTATCCTTACACTAGTGTCTGATTGCCATGAGTCTGTCACTAGTTCTGATAATATCTCAATGTCTTCTGAGGCCTCTTACTCAACACAATTTTCACACCATTTGTTGTTTATCCTCCTTTTGTGTTGTAGATTCCAGAACCCAAGCAATTGGCTTATCTTGCCACCTGGATGTCCAGCCTCCTCTTTATCGTCATGTCATCCACTTAAAGATGCAGTCTGTCAGTGAACCTGCAATGAATAAAGCAATCAGCATTGCATATTTGGCAGGTTGCTTGATTTTATGCCCAGATTTCACTTAACAGAGCCATCCCAGGTAACCCAAGCTGGGCAACTGAACATTGGCTGGCCAGCAGGTTATTGACCCAAGAATCTCAAATTATCTATGGTACGACCCCTTGTTATTCTCACATACACCCCTCCCACCATTATCATGGATCCCTAGCGTAGGTCAGAGTAGTCTGGGTCCTCAACCCACTTATCATTGGCAAATATCCATGTCCATTAGGCAACATTAGCCAGCACAACCATATCACCTAGACTCAATTTTTACAACATCGAGTGCATATCCTTGACACACTACTCTGCTCTCTCTATCCATCAATAAATTCATCCTTACTTGTTGTTCTCTTATTCTTCAAAGTATATTTTTCTACTACCTTAGGCCTTTAGAATGCATTCTAATATTCTCCTTCTTATCCTCATTTTTTTACATTCTTTTTAGTATTCCATTCTAGCTTATCTACTGCACTAGCATCTAAGACCAGTTCTTTCACTTCCCTTTTAAGCCAGTGACAAAATTCCTTGTTATTTCACCAACCAACTGGAAGCTCCAACAGCTTAATCCCCACCATTGCTTCTGTCTCAGGAAATGCATAATTGCATCTGTGCATGCTCCAAATACTGCATCGGTCCTGCACTAATCCTTTTAACGATCTTTCTGTGTTCAGTAAAGCCAGTTGCTTGGGTTCCGGAATCTACTACAAAACTCCAACCAGACCAATTAATATTGCTCCCATCCAACCTCAGCTGCAATATAGTAAGCAATTATACATACGTACTGCTCTAATAATTCTAACAATAGCTGCACACATCTTCTCTTACTAAACCAAACTAGAACAACCTATCCCATCCCATTCCACCTATTCCTTCTACCCACAAAATATTAAACCTGCCAACATTATTATTTCTTCCTCTATCCTTAACACTACATCCTTTATTTATACACACTGATCACTACTCCCTCACCCCAATGCCCCTAAATTTTCTCAAAACTATGATAGGTACATGGTTAAAATCTTGGCCCAAACACCAATCTAAAAGCAAATCCTCAAAATAACACCAGCCACATGCAACCAACAACAATCCCCCACAGAGACAAAAGTGACATCTTAATCTTACTATTAAACATTAACATTAAAAGTATCACTAACAAAGTACATAAGCTGCATGCCAACCTCTCTCTGTACTCATCTGATATTGTATTTATCACCAAACCATGGCTTAAACCCTATGTTGCCAATAAAGAGATTCTCCCTCCAGATTATAATGTAATACACCGAGACAGAATAAGAAAAAGAGGTGCCGGCTTAGTCTTATGCTTTAAAAATCATCTTTCCCTAGAAGGTTTAGATCAAATCAGCCCCACCCTTGACAATGCCGAAGTGCTACTTGTCAAGTTTATCATTAACACAAAAAAAAAAACATATAAACTTAATTGGAACCTATACCTTACCCGGGGACAGCATGCATACAACATTTTGAAGTGGACCACAAGTTCACTACCCCAGTAAACAATAATCATGGGTGATTTTAATATTGACTGGTCAAACTGCAATTCCCTAAACCCCAGTAATCACATCAACCTCTATGGCTTCACCCAGCTCATTCAAACCCCCACTAGGATAGACAAGACATCCAATAAGCACTCCATTCTTGATTGGATCTTAACAAATAAACCAACCGACTGTCCTTCCTCTGGCTGTCCCCCTGTCAGCCTCCGTGACCATCTCCTAACCAATCTAGTTAGACAATGAATTAACCCGACTAAACAAACTAGTTACCGGCAAATAAGGAAGAAAAAACACCTGAACCCCAATGACTTAATAAACATCCTCAAACATTGTAACTAGTCACCACTTAAACTACTCCCCCTAGACGACACTGTAGAATATTTTAATACTACCTTCCTTTCTATCTTAAACACTCAGACTCGAGTTAAATCTGACTTTGCACCATGACTAGGCAAAGAATCTAGGCCACTGCTAAAAGCAAGAGACAATGTATGGGAACACTGGCATAAATCTAAATCCCAAATTGCAAAACAAACTTACCAAGAACTGAGAAACAAAGAAAAAAAAAAAATAAAAATAAAAACAAATTAAACATGACAAAATAAATTATTACTCTCACATCCAAACTAAATACCGAAATAACCCACAAAAATTCTGGTCAGCAATAAACAACATACTCCTACCTGGTAGAGCCAGCATACCCCCCCCCCCCCAACTACTAATAATAACTCAGATAACATGGCTATCCAATTCAACAAATACTTTACAGAAAGTATTTTAGTCCTCTCTAATGATCATAACCGGACATCTATTCCAGCCACTCTTACAGAGAGAAAAAACAGCACCACCTTATCCCTTCAACCTGCCTCAACTGATACTATAAAAATATTTTTTTAAGAAATTAAAGACCACTATTCTAGCTGCTGACAACTTACCAGCAGAGTTTTTAAGACTAGCTGCTGTAGGAATTGCCTATCCAGTATCCATTCTTATCAATAATATATATCAGAACACCAGGTTCCTACCATTTGGGAAACTTCCCACATTATTCCACTCCATAAAGGAGTCAATTCAACTGATTTGTCTAACTACTGACCAATTGTGAACCTATCCCCTCTGTCTAAGATACTAGAGAGAATCGTTCATATGCAAGTCTTGGACTACCTGCATACAAACAAGCTACTAACCAATATACAGTATAGTTTCCGCCCATATCCCAGTACTGCCACTGCACTAATGTCATTTACTAACACTGTAACCTTCACAGAAACAATAGTAAATACATATCTTCTATCTTTCTAGACTTATAGAAACAATAGTAAATACATATCTTCTATCTTTCTAGACTTATTGAAAGCCTGTGATATGGTCTTCCACATCATACTTATTAATGCCCTTTCTGAGCTGAATCTATGTCAGTCTACTCTTGCCTGGTTCCAGGGCTACATAACTGGGCACCAGCAAGCAGTACAATGGCAACAAAACCTTTCACCCCTTCTTCCTGTGAATCAAGGAGTTTCCCAAATCTCTATATTAGGCCTCCGACTCTTCTGCATATTTACAAACAACCTTCACACCTCAGCCCCTCATGCCTCAGTCATTCCGTATGCAGATGATTCCACAGTGATATAGTTTGTTTGTTCTGATTTCCTGCCAAGGAGTGTATCATATAACTTATTTGTTTGCAGATAAAAGCATTCTCTAGAGTCTCCTCGGTCCTTTATCTGTTTAAAACGTTCATTTAAAGGCTCCCTGCTGCTTTTCTGCTGTAATAAACATTTCTGTAGTTTTCTTTTCTACCTAGGTAGTGTGGGTAGTTGTAGCATTGTCCATATTTGGGCTTATGTTTTGGGCCTAGTTGTTTGTTTGTAGAGGTTGTGTGTCTGAGCACATGTTCCAGGCCATCTTAGTTTAGCCAAAGCCATTTTTGCATTTCAGTGAGAGGGGGGAGTTTATGGTCATTGGCTGATTGGGGTTACCTGAACTACGGCTTGGAGTAACCACCTCATTGGTTCTTTCGAGCTTTTTTTAAAGTTGTTTCAGGTTTCAGCTTTCTGTTTTTTAAGAAGTTAACTTTTGAGTATTTCTGCCATTTCACACCGAGCTAATCGGAGGAAGGGCCCTCAGCAAACCCTGATCTGCGATATATAACATTAAGTATCCTGTTTTTTGCTTATTTTTACGAGTTATTTATAGCACTTTTATTGTCTGCTGAATACTTTTCTAGCTAGTTTCACTGGGTGTGAGGTATTGACTGGAAATGTTCTACATTTGTTAAGCACCTGTTTGAGTTTGTTTGTTCTGATTTTTGTCTCCCACCCTCCCTTCCTATTGGTATCCTGTTCTTATACTTTGTGGCTTTGCAGTTGGCCGCACCTACTGTAAATTTGATCTGGGACACTCCTCCCAGTTTAGTGTCATTACCTCATTCTGCCTAATACAGGGACTACATTTGAGAAGGCCAACCCACTTAGTTCTTAACCTTGAGTTATCTTCTGCTCCTCCTTACTACCTTTCCACTTTAAAAAAAAAAAATTCTAAGCTTGTTTTCTGCTTTTCCTGTAAGTAGTCAAGTCCAGATACAGATTTGCTGTATCCAGGACTGTTTGTAAGCTTCTGAGCTCCCGCCGCTTAGCTAGGGTTAAACTATTCCTGGCACCATAAAGTCTCCTCTTCAAATTTTCCCTTAGAACTAGCCAGTTTTTTAGTTTTAGCACTCAAATCTGTTTCTTTGAGCTCAGCACTTGTTCAGAACTCATTGTAAACACTAAATAAGCTAGAAATTACTGTAGCACTCAACTTTCCTCACTTGTCTAGAGGGAAACGAGTTTTAGTACTTAATAAATAAGCACCTATCCAGGCATGTCTAAGGGTCAGCTCTTGGTGTTTTCTCCTGTCTACTTGATGAATCTGGGCAGCTTGGGGCAATGCAGCAATTGCCTCATGTACACAGACAACCCTCTTCACCTACCACCCAACACTACAACCTGTGAGAGATGCACTTGTATAGGCAAACTGGAAGCAAAGCTCTCTTCACCCAAGACTGGATTAGACAGTCAAGAGGAGAGGGTAAACGCTTGCACCACACCACACTCATCACATAGTCCCTCAAAACGTACACCACCAAAACACACACATAGAAACACAAGACACACACCTACATTCGAGGAGGCTCTCAATAAAATCTGCCTAAGCAACAGGGGCCTCCAAAGCAGAAACGCAAGCAACATCCACTCCCCAACACAACCCAAATGACACATAGCCCACAAACTCTGTGTGCTAGTCAACCACAACCCATAAGGCATAACAACGTACCCAACACTCTAGTCATAGCTGACTCTGCAATCAGGCACACTGATGTTCCACTCACCAAGCTAAACAAGAAAAAAGTTACTGTCAGCTGCCTGTCTGGTGCCAGGATCCGACACATAACACACGCACTCAGGTCACTTCACAAGTACAAATATGACTCTGTCATTGTTCATGTTGGTGTGAATGACCTGAGACGTACCTCCCTGGACTACATGAAAAGAGACATGAAGGAGCTGTCTGATCTTGTAGCCCAGTCAGGTATGACCCTAGCCCTGAGTAGCATCCTGCCATCACCCAGAAGGATACCACAGTACAAGGACAAAATGATTGACTTCAACAATTGGCAAAGCTGCTGGTGTTATTCTAAGGGGATCCAGTGTCTGTCTGCCTGGGATGACATGATCAACAGACCATGATGCTTTGCCAGAGATGGCCTGCACCTGTCATACTTGGGATTCCGGATACTGGCTTTTGCCAACCCTATAGTGTCTTTTTTAGGCAATGTTCAAATGACAAACTCACCACTGTAACAGGTACAAGCAAGCAAAATCTGAGGGTAATGCTACTCAGTGCTAGAAGTCTAAACCTCAAAATGTACTCACTCAAGGAACGCCTTAAAATGGAGAACATTGACATCTGTGCAGTGACAGAGACCTGGTTCAAGGCTCCAGAGAGCACCACTGCATTACCAGGCTATAATTCATACCACACCTTTCGACCACCTAACCTGGACCGAAACACTAAAGACGGAGGCATGTCCATATTCATTAAGGATATCCACACCTCCAGGCTAGTTGCTCAGCATAATGCATCTGAGATTATCCAAGTGCAACTAACTCTGGGCAAGACCACAATCCAAACTGTTACTTGCTACAGATCCCCCACCATGCCCCCAGGATTCCCACTCCTCATTTCTTGATACACTGGAAAATATTAGGGTACAACCTAACACCCTAATAATGAGCAAATTCAACTACCCCACCATTAACTGGGAAAACTACTCATGTACCAACTCTTTTGCTCAATGTTTTCTGGAATTCATAAATTCCAACAACTTAGATCAGCTTATCCACACCCCCACTAGGGGCAGCAATATCCTAGACCTGGTCATTACCAACATGGCCAACTGGTGTTCCACACCAGAGGTCAATTCCTTGTTGGTCAGATCCAACCACAAGCTAATAACCCTAGACATCCACATCCTACACCCACCAACCCATTAGGGAAGCTACCGTAAAAAATTTCTCCAAAGCCAACTTCACGCTTCTTAAGACAGAAGTGGCAAACTTCACAACACCCATGCAGACAGACAATAGACGTACAACTGCTGAATCCTACACAAATGCACTTTATAACCACTTACACAAGTGCATGGATCATGCAATCCCTAACACAACCAAGATGCTATCCTCCAAAAAAAGGAAGCCAGTCTGCGGTCTCCTGCCATAAACAAACTCTACAACAGAAGTAAGAAACTGTTGCAAAAAAGTGACTGGAAGAACTCCCTGGTTAGTCTCAGTAAAAAGCTGAGATCCCTCATAAAATCCTCAACAGCTAGTTACGAAAACAAAATCACCACTGATTCTAAAGACAACCAAAAAGCATTCTATAGTTATGTCAAGAATCTCAATGGCAACACTCAGATCTGCTCTGAGTTACAGCACAATGGCACTAAATATACAAAACCAACTGATATTACCAACATCCTGGCAGATAGGTTCAGTGCTGACTGTACCCCCCTCTCACCCCCTAAAGGGCCTATCTCTATACTGGAAGAATGCAAAGTTCCTGTAATCACGGCTGCACAGGTAAAAACCACACTCTCCAAAGCCAAGAACACAGCATCCATGGGACCTGACAACATCCCAGGCTGCATTCTACATGAACTACAAAACACACTAGCACCCCACCTAAGTAACATGTTCAATCATAGCCTCATCTCAGGCTTTTTGCCCACTGAATGGCACACAGTGATGGTTATCCCACTGCACAAAGGGGGAGCCACCATGGACCCCAGGAACTACCACCCCATTATCCTGACTAGCCTGGTCTGCAAGGCTGTGGAACGTATCATCATGGAACTTATAAACAATGACATTGGTAATCTCCAGAAAGAATGACATTGGTAATCTCTAAACTCTTGACCCCACCCAGTTCAGGTTTGTAAAAGGCAGATCATGTCTCCTAAAGCTGATAGACTTCTTTGAAGCGGTCACCAAAGCCGTAGACGAGGGAAGGTGGTTCATACAGCCTATCTAGATCTTGCCAAGGCTTTTGACACCATCCCCCACTCTGGAATTATAGATAAACTCACTAAACTAGGTATAAATGTCTATGTCACAAGATGGGTTGCCAACTGGCTCACTGACAGAACCCACACTGTGAAAGTAGCAGACTCCAAATCCAATTTCAGACCAGTGACAAGTGGAGTACCACAAGGTTCAGTCCTGGGTCCTCTCCTGTTTGGTAGTTACTTCTCAGAAGCACAGGCTGACACAGAAGGTCTTTGGCTAACGAAGTTTGCAGATGACCGCAAACTAGGAACCATAATCGTAACTCCTAATGATGTGGACATCCTACAAAAGGGCCTCACTTAGACAGATGCCTGGTGTCAAAGCCATGGCCTCAAGCTCAATGCCAAAAAGTGCATTGTCATCCCTTTTAGTAAAAACTCTGTACCCATGAACTGAAAGTGTGATAAGAGACCTTGGGACACAGGTGGACAGTAGTCTCTCCTTTGATAATCACATCACCACAGTAGTCAGGAAATCCTTCTACGTGGCACACCTCATCACAAAAGGTTTTTCATCCCGGAAAAAAGAGGGGAACTCATTAGACCCATTACAGAGTACAATGTCCCTTTTGGTATGTACCTCACAAGACATCTAGAACAACTAGAAAGGCCATAGAAATACCTCACAAAGAGGATTACTGGACTCAAACAGATGCCCTACGCAGACCCTCTCAAAAAACTCTAGCTTTACTCCATCGCATATCACCTACTCAGAAGCGATCTCTGCCTAACATATAAGGCTATGCCAAACCCAGAGCTATTGGACATGCTCCACTTAAAGAAATCCCTCCAAGCTACACTCGCTAGGGACCTAAACCTTGTCACCACAATAAACAGAACATGCTGGAGGGATAGATTCCTGTCCCAGAGACTTGCCATACTCTGGAACAAACTACCTATCTATATCAAACAAAGCTCCTCATTAGCACTCTTCAAGAAAAATCTTGATGATTGGATGGGAAATAGGAAATTCACCCCGGGGATCACCTCTGTTGCTCTGTTCGACAGGGGCACAGTAAAATAATTTCTTGGGTGGAGAAAGCCAGGGTACCTTTTTGGCTAGGCTCGTATAGGCCCTAGGGCCGATAGCCTAGTACCTACCTATGAACCTATGAATATAGAAGGACTTTCTTACAACAATGGACACATGTTGGTCAAAAGTTAGGTCAGTGTCCACATAACTTCCCAAATCCCAGACAACTAGGTCAACGTTTACGGGTATATTGTTAATGTGGTATTTCCTTGGGATGTATGACTTCCTAAAGGATACAGCAGTGCATTTTTGCCATTTAGCATCAGTCCATGATTTTGGCACCAGTTATGTATTTGGGGCAAACCTTCCTGCAGGATGGCTAATTCATTTGGGTATTCAGTGACTGCCCTTTTTGCAGTATTCTGCAAGCATAGTCAGCTAGAGCCCATTGGTGTTGGCTTTTACTTCAGAAAAGTAGAAGCCAAACAAGGGAGGTCCCAGCAGAGAACCCCGAAGGACTCCGCTATTAATTTGTCACTTTCCAGTTTGTCAAACATCATTCTGCTGCAGTGAGGGTCTTCTGTCTTCATTTTCTCTACCTGCCTTGTTAAAATCAGCAAATATTTTCTTATCCCATTGTATGAATCCTGTGCCAGTACAAATACTCCCTTTTTATCTATTTTTCTGCACTAATCTTCTGTCATGTGTTTCCTGTAACAAAGCAATATCCACCTCCTGCCTCCTTAAATACACAAGAAAACTTTCCTACATAATTGGGATCACCATACCATTTACATTCCAGGACCAGATCGTCAGGGCTTTACCAATTGCTGTCATAATTACTGTGTTATGCACTGTCACAAAGTACTCTGGTTTATTTGATACTTTCACACTTCCAAATACTGTCTTTAGCAGTCTCTCAAATCCTTCACTTCCTTGCCTGCATTCCTTTTTTCTTACTCTCCTGGTTTTACCTCCTGATCTTTTTCTTCCTATTGTTTTCTCTGTCGTCACAGCTGTTCAGCTGTCTGTAGTGCTCTGTACTTTTCTTCCATCCCTTAATTCTGAATTCTGTTATTGCTAGACAGATCTTTCTTTTCCAACCTACTCACTTTCCCTTTTCAATGCAATCTGTCAAAATATTTCCCAGTTGAATAATCCAAGTATTCTACCCTCTGCTAATAGTACTTGCTTAACATGCCCCCAATTTTTATCCTACACAGGAATTATTCTTGGAAATAGGTTTTTAAATAACACAACTGTGCTTTCACTCACCTCCTGCATATCTGATTTCACAACATGTATATATTATGTGGAGCTTTCTCAAAAAGAAAAACAAAAAACAAAAAAAAAAAACAGCTTTACTACTGTGCATTCCACTATCCTGCCCCCAATTGTCCCCAACCTACCGACACTGCATTAAAATTAAACTAACACCACCTCCAACTCCTCACAATGCAGTCACAGCCACCACCCATTTCTGACACGTTTTTTTAAAACACTATCTACTCAATAGTGCAGAAACCCCATCCTCACTAATTAAAAGTAACAAACATATTTTCTTTTCATTCTGTCAGTCCCTGCCAAGTAGCAAAACTAAAATCCTCCCTTATCAAAACTTAACACCACCATATAACATACCCCTGGCTCAAGCTCTTCTCCTCTGTCACCTCATTATTCTAGCTCTCATTATCAGCTATCACATCTTCCATCTCCTTTCAATTAACAGACCATAAAACCCACACCCCTTACATCAGCACATATTTGTCTTTCAGTATACCTTGCACAATCTTCCAACAAACTCACCCAAAATTATACAAATACAGCTATCTCAAATGTAAATATAAAAACAAAGCCATAAGACCCCTACTAAAAATAAAACATAAACATAATTAGGTATCCATTTTCCTCCACAAAAGCATAATTCCAAAGCTTAGTGGGGAAATTCACATAATCAATGGCCCTACTCTGCACCACTTACTAACAAATATTCCATTGCCCCTACCCTTTCTCAAATCCCCAACTTCTCCTAGTTAATATGAATCTCAGAAGTATATACCATAAAATAAATTAGGTACTTGCTTGTGTTGCAGCTGATTCCCCAGACATAGTCATAGAAAATGAAACCTGGTTGAAATAAGAAATAGCTGATACTGACATCACTCTGTCACATGATCAGACAAGATTACGCCACACACACACACAGCTGATAGCATTAGAAATGAACTAGTAACTCTGACATCACTCTGTCACATAATCAGACAAGATTAGGCCACGTACGCAGCTGATAGCATTAGAAATGAACTAGTAACTCTGACATCACTCTGTCACATAATCAGACAAGAATAGGCCACACACATACAGCTGATAACAGCATTAGAAATGAACTAGTAACTCTGACATCACTGTGTCACATAGTCAGACAAGATTAGGCCACACACACAGCTGATAGCATTAGAAATGAACTAGTAACTCTGACATCACTCTGTCACATAATCAGACAAGATTAGGCCACACACACAGCTGATAACAGCATTAGAAATGATCTAGTAACTCTGACATCACTCTTGTCACATAATCAGACAAGATTAGGCCACACACACAGCAGATAGCATTAGAAATGAACTAGTAACTCTGACATCACTCTGTCACATAATCAGACAAGATTAGGCCACACACAGCTGATAACTACATTAGAAATAAACTAGTAATGCATACTAAATTAATAGATATTCAAGTAGACAAAAACCTTAAATTTGATCTGCATATACTTCATACTATTAAAAAGCACCAAAATCTGGGTTCCACTACAGGGTCGAGCACTATCTAACAGACACACAAAGAAAACCTCTAACTTCAACCTGCTTATTACCATCCCTGCTGTATGCTTCTCTTGTCCTTACTAATAGGAGTGACACACTGAAGCCCAAACAAGGCTCATGTTATAATACAGTTGCAAAATTTACTGCCAATACTACACATACAACCCGCTAATGTGAGGGCTAAAAAACACTATACAGACTAGAACTGAAGCACGTCCACACATTCTGTTAGGTACTTACTGTGTATAAACTAATATGTTATCCTGAAAAAATGCCAACAGTAAAAAATACACTACTGCCTTATACTCCTGGAAAAGATCTCCATCTACTGAAAAATTCCTTCTATGCCCTTCTAAACTTACCAACTCATCAGGATACATCCTTTACTCCTGCTATGCATCAAAACTGTGGAGTACTATCCTCACAACATTAAAAATGATGCAAGAAATTACACTGCTTCAAAACAGAGCTCAAACAATACCTGTATCAGTCCATGAAACACTCATGCTCATCTCTAGAGTGACAATTTCTCCCATGACCTCACATTCTTTCTTAATCCTCTAGGATCCTTCCAGCTGCTTGTCAAAGATAACATCTCATTTTTTACAACCTTAGTCTTTCTCTCCTTCTATATTTTAGTATAACATTAATACTGATATCTGCCCCTCATATGAACAAATTAAATCCCACTTCCATCTTCCTCACCTCACCTACACTCTTTCTTTAAAAAAATTTTCATAATCTCCCTCACCTTATGTTCTTTTTTGTATCATCTACAGCATTTTCACTAACTCTCTACTCAGTACTCAAACATGTATTCCTCTCTCACTTACATCAATAGTATCATCCATCAATCAATCTTTGTCAACATTTAAGAATGCTAGCTGTTTGTGTAACATCTGTTACAGATAACTACTTTCCAAATCAAATGACTGTATGTACCTGCCCTTTAGAAATCTGCATACAATACATTCTGTCAGCCCTGTATTTCATTGTAACTCAAGAATGTAAATACCATTTTTGTATTTCACCTGGGCTGAGCCTAAAACTGGTCAGTACTGGTCAGTGCACTACCCGTGTAAACAAGTATAAATAGGCAGGTAGATAAATTACATTTACTTTGTATAATTATGCTGAAAACATCATTGTTGCTAAAATTGGAACTGTTAATTACAAATATTATGTAAGCAAGCTTTTTTCCACGGCCTTTCGCTGAAAATGGGTTACATGTTGGACTTTCCTGATCAACTATGACAATAATTAAAAAGATATAATTTCAGCCCTGTTCTCCTCATCCCTTCCATTTTCTCGTATCTCAGTAGTTCTGATTGCTCAACACCTTTCCAATATAGCTATTATCCTGTTAGTTTCACTTTACTATTATAAGCCTTCTCCTTGTTTCTGCACTGTCTAACCTTTTGTTTTTCATTTTTTTCTTAATTTGTGTAGCTATCAAATGATCCACCCCTCCTTGACTGACAGACCACACCATCAACTTACCCCCAGGGTCAGTCCTTCCCATTTTAAGTTTGATTATTCAACACTAGTTTATATCTTGTCCCCTTCTTAATTTCATATCCACCATTTCCTGTTGTGCATACACTTCTGCAGTTTACTGAACTATATGATTCCTTCCCAGGACAAGTGCTTGTGCTCTAGTCGCAGTAGAATCATTACCGTTTATCCACTTGTCTTTTCCTGTTAAAGAATATTGCTCCCCTTCACAGTTTTCAGGCTCAGCGTGTCCTCTTAGTAATGATCAATTATTATTAAAGTGATAGGTTTCTATTACATGTATCTTAAAAGCTTTTTCCTTCTTCACAACCTTATTAAGCAGATGCTATTCCTCCTTGCATTAGTCCCACTGGGAGTCAACTTCTTGCCTTGACCAGTCCTCCATCAACTGTTTTAATGTCTGCCATCGTTATTAAAGGAATATGTTCCCTATCTCCTGTCCTCTTTAGGTATTTGGTCATTATTCAAAACCCTATGTTTTCTACAGTTTGCATTCCCTCCTTTTCATGCTGTATATGTATATTTATATATATATATATATATATATATATATATATATATATATATTTATATATATATATATATATATATATATATATATATATATACCTTGTGCACTTACTAGTTACTAAAGATGTTTTATTTTCCCAAGGCAATGTCATAACAAGCTTGCTGTCAATGCTGGCCTCCTTCTCCTTACATATGACATGACATGATTGTCACTGAGAATGGCTATTACCATCTAAAAAACAGTTTCTGCCTATGTCTTAGCTATCAGTAGCCCTACCTTTTTCATTTTCTTTTATTTCTGTATCTTCCTATTGATTCTCTTGTAATCTTAGATAATTTTAATTAAATACTCCCTACTCATTTGTACAACTCTCCATATTTGCATGTTTTCCCCTGCGTAACAAATCCCCATCTCCAAGATCATGCTGAAAGTATCATGATTAGTTATGACTTCCCAGAATAAAAGAAATGCACTTGACCGATACCTAAACAAGCAATAACATATAATAATTTGGGTTTTAGTAGAAAACAAAGTAACAAATTTCTTTTGGCATTTACAATTTTAAGTACCTAAAAAAAACTTTTAACAGTATTATAAACTTTCCTAATAACCACCAAACATATTCAATAACATCTAAATTTCCCCCTTCTCTTCTTTGTTTCTACATCAGTCTGATTCTGTCTGCTCCTTCTCTAAGAGCCTGAAATTTTTTAAACATTGGGAAGCCTCTCTCGAGTACCTGGTTCAGTCCCTTTGGACACTCATTACTGCTCCATCTGACTTCAAGTATCGCCTACATCCACGTTAAGCACTGCACACCTTGCACTATATTCTTCAGATCCTTTTTCACTTCCTCAGGATTATTTTATGTTATCAGTTCCCCCTAGCTATATCACTGCAGAGTACATATTTTAATCCTGATCCCTTTCATTTTAGCCAGACTCTGGGCTGGAATGAAGGCTGCTTTTTTAACCTGGTTTCAGTAGAGGTAGTCTAATCCATAGAAACCCATGCTTCTCCACACTGCAGCCATATACCCAGTTTTCAATGTAAAGAAATAATATTTCTTTTATGGCAAAGTGCTGAATCTGACAAGTATCTGTCTAGGCCCACCATGAGGTGCTCTGCATGGGCACTTGTTCTGTGTTCTCTTTACAATGTAAATTCTAGCCGTGGTAGTTTAGTTGACTTGGCTAACTGTTTCTGCATAAACCCTTTATAGTCTCTACCTTCACTTAGCATTCCTACTATTGGAGTATTCTTTCTTATTGCCTTGTATCCTACATCACATAGGGCTGTTTTCATTTACTCCCTTCACACTGCCACTTTTGTTTTGAGCAGTTTATGTTGATTCAGGGTTTGAATTGCCTCTAAATGCTTATTTTCTACTTTAGTCATCTCTCCCAAGACATCATTTTCTGTAATGTAATTTTTAAATCTTGTATTCATTTTTTTGATTTCAATAAAGACATATTTTCTTGTAATTTCTTTGACCTTATTCCCTGTTGTTAATTGGAATACCATATGACTGGCTATTATTATGAAGTGTTTTTACTGCTTCTTCTTGATTTTATTATTTATTTCTGCTCCTTTCATGGAGTCGCAGAGTTCAAGTGTCTACTTACCCTGCACCACACTGGAAGGCATGGATAGATTTTGAGTTATCCTTTAGTAGCGGTAGGTATGAATATATGTGTGTGTGAGTGTGTGTGTGTGTGTGTGTGTGTGTGTGTGTGTGTGTGTGTGTGTGTGTGTGTGTGTGTGTGCGTGCGTGTGTGTGTGAGTGTGTGTGTGTGTCTTCTGTTTAGTGCTATTACTATTAGGGAAAGGATTTTCAGTAATATCAAGTGTAGAGTTGGAGTTAGGGCTAGGTTTAGGGTTAGGTTTAAGACTAGGGTTAGCACATGCACTTTCCCTAATAGTCTCACTCTACTGATAGTGTCTGCTCTGGCTTTATTGGTCATCATTTAGTGACTTTGGGTTTTCTTGCTAGAGAGTAGTAGTTCATTTTTTTCATTTGTTGTTAGTCATGTTCAGTGTAATCTGTTATGTGAGGGTTTTCTGTTCCAATTTATCTATCTATAAAGGGGTCTGAATGGAAAGTTGATAAATCAGCAAGAAAAGGAGAGTAGCATTGCTGAAACTGAAATCCTCCTCAATTCTTGGTGAGTACCTTCACAAGGTACACCTTATTTTTTTACAAATCTCTGCAAGATAACACACACACACACACACACACACATATATATATATATATATATATATATATATATATATATATATATATATATATATATAGACTGTATTTTATATAACATATCATGGACAGAAGTAGATTAAAAAATAAAAAAGATAGCTGGGTGCACAAGACCCAGAATAAAAAAGTGCCCACTCCTGGTAGATACATTAGTGCTAGGACTGGAAAAAATGATAGTGTAGAATCCTCAAGACACAGAAACATTCCTACAATAGGGCTAGGCCAGATTCAGGGGGAGGATGGCCCCCATGTTGTAGAAGGAAGTAGTAATCCCAAAAATCACAAAAAGTGATAGCCAAAATAGGCCAGCAAAGAGCCATAAATCTGATAGAGTGGACCAATGAGGATAAGAAAGAAACTATGTATCATTACTATTATGTCAGAAGACCAGAATTTCCAGACAGATGATATGCAAAAAGATTAAGAGAGAAATTATTGTGCTAGAAAAATAGTTGCACAAGAAAACTTGTCAAAAGCTTCAAAAGAAAATTAGTGTTCATTAATATAACAGATTTATGAAAAATACTATAAAGAACAAGAAACCTTGGGCCATTTGGAAAAAGAAGTGACTGAGGAAGTGTTACAATATGAAGAAGAAAATCTAGACATTTTTGAATGGTGTAAAAAAGGAATACGGACATGGGAAAGAATGAGAGGCCTAATATGATGCAATATTTATGCAAAGGAGAAACAATTAAATCAATACAATAAAGGCAGACCCAAAGATATTCAAAGAGAAGTACAGCCAAAGGCATCCAGAGATGGAAAAATTCACAATACAAAAAAAAAAGATCACAAAGAGGGAATGTAGAACAGACGATTAGTAAAGTAGAATAAAAAAATAGAAGCTGCAGTTATAAATTACTTGCAAAGTGAAGGATTTCATGTAGAAAGTCTAGCACGCGTTATATTACAAGTGATGGAACAACAAGTCCTCTAAGTAAGGAGAAACAGGAGAAGCAGGAGACATCTGAAGAAAAAATATGGACATGGGAAAGAAAAAGAGATTTCATATGGTGCAATATTTATGCAAAGGAGAAGGCAAAACTAACCAATACAAAAAGAGCGCCAAATATACCTGGAGAGAAATAGAGACAAAGGCATCAGGATATGGAAAGTTTTGCGATACAAAAACAATAAAACAAACAGGAAAAGTACAAAAGAGGATAAGTAATAGAATAGTTAAAGAAATAGAAACTGAAGTTATGGATTAACTGCAAAGTGAAGGATTTAGTGCAGAAAATCTATGTCTGATAACATCACAGCAGGATAGAGGAATGGATCCCCAAATGAAGAAGAAACAAGTGGAGCAGGAAACATCTGATCAGTTGCTGTATGTAGATACTTTGGAGCCTTCCATAGCAAACCAGTACAAAGATTTATTTGGGGTTACACAGAAAGGGAGGGAACATAAAATTGTGACAACTCTGATGCAGTCAGTGTTGTGGAGTGATAGGCCACTGAGTTACCATATGAAAGAGTAACAGATGACACATGAAACTGAAGTGAATGTGGCACAGAAAGATGCTCCGGACCTTTCTGTAGAATGTCAGTATGAAAAGAAGAACAAAGAATGGGCCTTCAGTTTAGAAGAAAATGATATAAGAGAAGAGTTGCTAGATATAATAGAGATGGGCAGACATATTAAGATCAATGAAAAAACAGATTACAAAAAGTAAATAAAACCCCAAAAGTTTGATAAAATAAATGAACACAGTAATTAAGACTGTTCATAGCAAATCATGCAATATAACAGAAGTAAATAGGATATATTACTGTGCAGCTAAATTAATAACAGATAAGGTCTTACCACAAAAACACAGGGCAGTAAGGGAAAGGAAGGGGAGAAATGAAATTCTGTCACTGAAGTATCAAATAGAGAAAACTATGAAGCAATTAAGACAAGAACTGTCACTGTTAGAAGAGTACAAAAGAGGGAACAGATCAACCATACCTCTCAACTGTACAGATTTTGGCAGGATGTCCAGATTTTTGCCTCGTATTTTTGGTCCATTTTTCATAAAATTGTGGTTTTCTGGCAAATTATTGGGAAATCATTAAAGACTGAAGTTAAAAAATAATGTCAGACATTTGCGTTTCAGACTTCATACCTTTCAAAAAATTCATGCTAATTCAAAACCTATTATTCTATCAACTTTCTAAGTTTGTAAGAGCAATATTTAAGAATTGTCCATATTTTTGGTCATTGTCCTACTTTTATTTACTGCTTTGTCCAGATTTCTTGCTCTAAGAAGTTGAGAGGTATGAGATCAACAGAAATACTCAGAAAGATAGAGATGATGAAATCAATGCACAGTATCAGAACAGATTGGGATGTAGCATCCACTATTTTAATGCTAAACTACAAATCTCAGCACATGCAGAAAAACCTACAAGATATGCAGGTAAATATTAAGGAAGAGTACAAAACAAGCAATTTATTGATGACCCAAAAACGTTTTATTGAGAATTGGGAAACAAGGCAAAATTAATTGAAACACCACCAAAAAAAAAGAAGAAATAGCCACATTTTGGAGAAATATTTATGAAGATTGCATGGAATATAACAAAGATGCTGAATGGATAGAAGAAGTAAAAGAAAGAACAAGAAGTTCAGATGTTTAGGATATGAAATAGGATGAAGTAACAGCCAGAGAAATTGAAACAATGCTAGGAAAGGCTCCTAAATGGAAATCCCCAGGCCCAGATGCAGTACCTAACTTCTGGCTAAAAGTATTAACATCTTTTACATGAAGATTTAGCCATGAGTAAAAACTATTTATATGAGCACCCTGAACAAATACCAACCTGGTTAACAACAGGAAAAACAATACTCCTACTGTGAACCTGCAAGCTATTCTAGAAACTATAAACTGATAATTTGCCTTCCAACGACATATAATCTATACACTGGAATTGATACTTTGAGAGTTTATAGTCATTTAGAAGAAAATTCAATCATGGCAATAGAACAAAAGGATAACAAAAGAAAGTCATATGGAACAAAGGATCATTTCTTGTTAAATAAAGCCATAATGGAGAATTGTAAAAAGGGGAAGAATCTAAGTATGGCATGGACAGACAAAAAAGCATTTGACAGTATCCCACATTCATGGATAAAACAGTACTTACAAATGTATAAGATATACCCTACACTGATTGAGTACATTACAGTCACCCTGAAACAGTGGCAAAACAGTTTGCAGTTAACCCATGATAAAGGACAAATTATTATTCGAGAGGTAAACATTCAAAGGGGGATATTCCAGGGGAACTCTTTGTCACAGCTGCTCTTTTGTCTTGCCCTTAACCCATTAAGTTGTCTATTTAACAGGTTAGGTCATGGCTACAATTTGGTTGCCAGAAAACAACAAAGTGTAGACTGAACTTTGTGGATGATTTAAAACTGAATAGTTAATCAGATGAGTGATTGAAAGTATAACTGCAAGTGGTCAAAACATTATAAGAATGTCATTTGGTCTTGATAAATGTGCAAAGGCAACCCTTAAAGTTGCAGCACCAAGAAAACATCAGCCTGGGAGAAGAACATGATATAAAAGAACTTCAGCAAGTCAGTGTACAAATATTTGGGAATTGATGAAGGATCAACAATAAAGCATGAACAAATGTGAATAAAACTTAGTAAGGAATATTTTAGAAAAATAGAATTAATAATGAAAACAGCACTGACATCTAAAAACAAAGTCCAAGCTATAAATCAATTTGTTCTTCCTGTCCTTACAGTTTTGGAGTGAGTGACTGGCACCGAAAGGTGTTGGATCAGTTGGACTGGAAAACAAGAAGGATGCTTCATGCTCATCAGATGATTTTTAAAAATCAGTGTATACCAAGACTATATATTCCCCATTCTGAAGGAGGTATGGTCTTCCTCAAAATTAACAACATGGATAGATCTGCAATCGTAGGACTGCATTCATGTCTGCTGATCTCACAAGACCCAAATGTAGTGAAAGTTTTAAAACATGAAGAGTAAGTCTGAGATGACTTCTCTGCTTAGTTTAGTAGAAGCATATCGGTGTCAAGTGGGAATGGAAATCAGACCAGAAGTAGATAAAAATTAGGCAGCAACTGAATGTGCCAAAAACAAAAAAAAGAATATAAGGTGACATATCAGATGAGACGGCAATAAATGTGGAAATTGCATAAATATACCTGAAAGTGTAGAAAACTCTTGGAACAATCTCATATTGATCAGATTCAAATGTAGGAATGGTTAAGGAGAGGTGAACTTAAACCAAAAAGATGAAATGTTAATACTGGCAGCCCAAGATAGTGGACTATGTACATGTTGGTTTACATAGTCCATTGAACATGTGGGAAAAACAGACAAATGCAGGTTTTGTAAAACAGAATTGGAAATAGTTGCTCATCTTGTTGCTGGCTGTGATATACCAATGGCAGAAGGATTCTATACTGAAAGTCATAATAATGTGGCAAGACTGTTGCACTGGGTATTGTGCAAACATACTACTGAAATAGCTGAAAAACATTGGGAACATGAACCACAAAACATTATAGAAAATGATGAAGCTTATATTATATGGGATTACCTATTACCAACAGTTCAAAAGATAGATGAGAGAAAACCCGATATAGTAGTCCATGAAAAGAAGACAAAAGTAGCATTGATCATTGAAATTGCTATACCCAGTGATTACAGTGTCTTACATATAGAGAGTGACACAAAGTCATAAAATACCAGGATTTGCTGGCAGAAATGAGGGCAGTGTGTAAGAAGAATACCCAGACAAGCAACGAGTCTTATAAAAAAGAATTTACATTCATACTTAGGTATGCTACCAATACATGTAATTCCGTCAAATTGCAGGAGTCATTACTGGGCAGACTGTACGTGTTGCAAAGAGCACTTCTTGCTAACATCAAAGACTGAAACAATGCTAACTTCATATTAGAAACCCCCAAAGAACTTGAAGAAATTAAAAAAAGAGAGAGGGAGAGAGAAAGATATGTAAATTCATATAGTTAGTAAGCACCGTGGACACTGTTGTACCTTCCCAGGGATACCTGGGAAGACACTGTCTGCTAAAGTGAGTTGGTTAATGGCTCAAAGTAATCTAATGGAGACTGAGAGAGTCAAATCATAGATTACATGATAGACAGGAGCTTTTATCCCCTGGCCTCTGCTGAAAATGGGTCACTTCTAGTGCCCAGATGGACAATCCCAGGAAACAAATGATAATAAATAAATAAATAAATGACATAAAGCAGACCTTTTAAATTTCATAGCCTTAATCTACTCTAAAATTGTTAGTAAGGAGCTACTGATACATATTTATCTGTGGATGACAGGAAACATAGATTTTATAAACTTATAGCCTTAATCTGCATGAATGTATGAGATATACAATGTATGGTGGAATGTTCGCCCCTTAAGGGCTGGTTTAAGAGAAACACATCCATTTAAACCTGGATGCCTATCAGCTTGCAATTTTAAAAGCATTAACTAAAGCATCGCCTCTATTACTTAACTGTATAGACTGAAACACTTTAAATGAAAAAGTATGCCCACTGTTTTCTTTAATATTAAAGAAAACAATGGATGCCTATCAGCTTTGCCCTTAAGGGCCAAAAATTAGCTTATTAATACCATTGACTGTGAGATTTGAACATCAGTATGATTGGTTGTTTGTTCATTTAAATGTATGTCTATGCAATCTTGATTTTAAGATCTGAAGAAGTGTTTGGTAAAAACAGGAAATCGTTTATCTTTGTTTTATTTTTTTTATTAAAGTTGGATGATATTAGCTGTGGTAGTTGTGCTGGTTTTATTTTATTTAGCGTTTTTTTTCTACAGTTTTGGCCCTCAATATTTGCTGGATTTTTTTTTAATTATTTTATTGTTTTTTACGGTCTAACGCTTAACATGGCTGATGGCAACAACATTGAATTGGATTATAATCCTCCTAGTACTACATTACAACAAAAATGGAAGAAGTTTTTATATCCTGTGAGTAACCTCTTATTGGAACTTTCATTTGATGCAACCAATGAGAAATTGCAGCCTGCCTCTGATGACTTTTTTGATTTTCTTAAGCTGGTAAGGGAATTGGAAGACAGCTTACATAAGCATAAAAGGCAGCAGTGGCAACACCTCCATTTGGAGGCATGCCTACATTATAAAATGGTTAAACAAATAACAGAAAGGCACCGCTGAAGTATAGTAGTATCCACAAATTTATTGAAGTGCTTTTCATTCAAGTATCATACAGAACTTCATCAGAATAACCAAATTTTAAATACAAAACTACTTTTATATCAATTCAAACTTGTCATGTGATATGTTTTACACTATAATCAAGCTTGGCTTCTTAATTGCATTTACCATCTTTAATTAAACATAACTCTTTATGTTTTGAATCTTTTTTACATCATCCTTGTTCCTAAACAATTGTATAAAAAAGTGCACTAGTTTAAAAACGTGCTAGGTTAAAACATAAAAATATGCACAAGTTTACACAAGAATAGTGACAACATATAAAGCAACACACATTCCTTGTTAAAATGTTGAAATGTTGTTGAAAATTAAAGTTTGATCTGGTTATCTCTGTAAGCTTTTAAGTTTTAATAAACAGGTAACAGAGCAAGCTTCATTCAAACCAGGGTATGTAAAGGCATTCAGTTTGATTTGCCATGTCAGCTCTTGTTTCTCCAACAACAAGGAAAAAGGACCTCCTCTGTTGTAAGGTTCAGCTTGGTCAATACCTCTAAATTTAAAACTGTGATTATCAAATTCTACTATGTACTTAGCTAGAGCATTTTCTGTTCTAGCCCTGTTAATGCTGTATATATGTTAATATAGCCACTCTTTTGATTTCCTGTCAGTCTTCCCGACATAAAAAGAGGGCATTGTTGACATTGGGTTAAGTAAACTACTAATTTAGAAGTACAGTTAAGTTTCTTATTTAACTTATATCTTTGATGTCTAACCATGAATGTTTGACCCACGTCTATGTATTTACAATAGGGAAGACACTCACATCTGAACATCCAGTGTAACCTAGTGTTGTTAGCCCTTTTCTTGTGCTCCAGTAAATTTTTAAGTTGTGTCCTCTTTTAAAGATGACCTGTGGGTGTTCACCTATTTTTGTACAAAGTTGTGATTCACCCACTAATAGGGACCAATTTTTTACATAAGATTTCCCTTATACTATGTGCATCCATGCTAAAAGGTGTTATGAAACTGACCGTGTAGTTTTTATTAGAAAAATTACTTTCGGTTCTTACACTGCTCTCATGGGGTTCCTCTAAAGTGGGCTTTAATAATATTTGAGGTAGTTCACTATTAAGGAGTGGTTGGTACAGTCCTGTTTCTCTTGGTCATCACCTCATCCTGTATGTCTAAAATCAGAGAGTCTGAATAGCCTCTTTTAAGGAACATTTTCCTTAAAACTTCACATTCAAATAAAAACTCTTTTTCTAAAGTAACCATCCTTGCCACTCCCAGTTGTTGGCCCTTGATAACTGACTTCTTCTGATGGAAAGGGTGTGAACTGGAAAAGTGTAGGAAGGCGTTTGAATAAGTTGCTTTCCTATAAATCTTTGCTATGCATCTTTTTAGGTTTCTATCTTTTTCCAGTTCTTTGTCCAAGTAAACCATTTTTTCAGTGTGGAAGTTATATGTAAATTGGAGAAAGCTGGTAGTACTGGTAAAGGAGCACAACAATGGGATATTAAAGCAGATTGCTCAACCTGCTTTCTCTTTTAGTCCCCATTGTTTGATACAGCCATGAAAAATCATCACTGCAGCTTTAAAATGTAATGCAGTCAACTGTTTTACCTCTCAGGCTTCCTACCTTTCCATACTGTTTTACTTTCACTTTGCAAAACAAGTTGAAAACCCCCTAGCTGGCTCTTAAATGATGATGTCACATCTGTCAGAGCTCTTGCTGTAGTTACCTGGATATTTCCTCCCCCAAAGTGATGTAAGTGCTGCCTGATTTGCATGCTCTATAGAAGAGCCAGTGAACCTCCCAAATTGTGATGTCTTAGCTGCCTTGCCCAGCCCACTCTTAACCTAATAAAACCAGGAATATACTGTGTGGAACTCCTTTTCTGTGTAACTGTACCCTGTCGACTGCATTTATCTGAGGGATTTGAGGAAAGTTTGCATTGCATGCATCTTCTCCAGCTTTTTGTTACTTCGTTGTTAAGGTAAGTCTTCCAAGTGAAAGCAAAATTTAATTCTACAAAGAGCCCTTTAGTTCTATGAATTCCTTGTCCTGATATTTTGTGCGCCGGAGTTTTTCAGTGCACATTCTTACAGTTTATGCTTTTTGTTTGTGAGGGTGCCCCGTGCTTCACTATTGAATGCTGCTGCAGAGTTTCTTGCTTAGCCTATTTCTTTTGTATTTATTGCTGCTGCTGCTGGGTTATATTGATGTGCTGGTTATTTGTTACCACTGCTGCTTGGTTCTGTTTGTGTCTGATGCTGTTTTGTGTCTAAATGCTGGCATCTTTAACTCACAAATCGGCATGTTTATGTGTATGTGTGCATGCTGCCTTCTAGTTTCCCACCTCCCATGCTGCTGAATTTTTGCTGATTTGAAAGTATTACTGCCATTTTTTTGTGCTGGTTACTCATCATCAAACTAAGCAATGTGTTTTTTTTTTCTGCAAGGGTATTTTTTTTTATCTAATATAGAGTGTACTGCCCATTACATCAAAGCTGGAGTTCAGGCATTCTGTTTGAGGGTGCCAAATGTTTCACTAGTGTACGCTGCTGCAGAGTTTCAAGTGTAGCCTAGTTCTTTTGTACCTAATATCAATTTTCTGAAAAGCCCTACTGATGTGACAATGCACAGTGAGGAAGTATAGGCAAAAGTACAGTAACAGCTACATAATTTTAAAAATGACCATGCATAGACATTAATTGCATCTTTTTACATAGGAAGCAGATATCTGTCACAATTATTAGAGAACACTACATAAGATCTCATGAAGTATGAGAGACTGTAATTTTCTTAAATTACCACTTAAAAAAACATGCAACTGCTGTCATGCAAGTCCATGAAATATATCTTTTTTATAGTCTATAATTTGTTAGCTATTTAACCACAGTGCAAGGAAAAAGCTGGGAGTTTGGTTTGCAAAGAAGTGATTTTTCTCAGTGCTATAGAGCTTGGATCTAAATTTGACAGGAGGAGTGCAACAAAAAAGTGTCCCACTGTAAGGAAGAAAAGGCTGTGAGAAGCAAACAGTACATTAGTCTGGTCACCTGCTATGAGCTGTCAATCACATGCAGATAATGGGTCAAATTACCCTTAGCTGTTTGACAGCTAGGGAAGGTAGGTGTGAAGGGCTAGGGGACTTACCTTGAAGAACTAAATTTCTTTTGTCAAGCCTGAATTCAAGTTAGCATTTCTAAGAAGGAAACAACAATAAAATGCACTTTTCAGTTCTGTTCTGTGGCATTTGCACTGCTTGGGTTTGAAGTAGTCATTGAAAAAGGATAAAATGTTAAGCAAAACTAGACTACAACACAGCAGTGAATGCCTGTAAGTGAGTGCAGTGACAGGAGCTCTAGGGAAATAGTGGCAGATGTGATGCAATTTTTTTTAGATGAACAATGCATACCGGGATACATAGAGGCAGACTAAACTTTTGGAATTCCTTCAATATGCCAGACCCCATGTGGCCAGACTCAGAAATTATGTATAAAAATATCTAAAAACCTGTAAATAGTCCCAGAGTGGTGTTAAAATGTAGGAAACACCAAACCATGATGAAATAAACATGCTTTTTGTGTCTGAGGGCACAGTTGTCCTTTAAAGTAATTAACCAGTTCTTCAGCTGTAGTTCTGTCCCCTTTAATCATCAAGAAGATGCCATCCAAAAATCTTGTATAAAAAATGTTTGGTTATAACTGTGACTGTTCTTACTGATGTATTCTAATTCCCAGTGGGCCATTACTAGATTTGCAAAACTGTCTCCGCAATGTGAACCCATGGCTACCCCTATTTTCTGTAAGAAATATTCGTCCTCAAATACAATATAGTTGTTTGTTAGTATTAAATCTAGTAGCTCCTCAACTAGATGTATTTCATTAAGAGGTGCAACCCTTAGTCTCATCATTCTTGAAACCCATTCTATTCCTTCTAAGTGAGGGATTGAAGGGTATAAGTCCTTTATGTCTACTGTGAGGAAATTATAGTTCTATTCAAAATTATGTCATTAATTCTTTACAGGCAGGTCTATGAGTCCTTACAAATTGTTCCCTGAAGCATGTGAATTTTGAGTATGCCAACCTATGGGGAATCGCACCCAAAGTTACTTAAAAGATGGCAACACTGAACTTAGTTCTTAGCTTTAACAATATAAAACTATTGCTTGACTACTTTAGACCCAAGACTGCTGAATCATTGCAGAAGAGTACTGAGCAACGATATATGGGTGAACAATACACTCATACCCTTGAGACCTTATTTATAAATTTGTCTGCTTTTGATGTGAAACTGCAGCAAATAAAATTCAGAAAATTGAGAGAATATAAGGATTTTTCATCTGGTCATATTTTTATATGGCCTAAGGAAAAAGAACATACTGATAGCCCTTCTGATGCATCTGATTCATCTGAACATGTCTCTGGTACATCGGCAGTTAGTGAGAATGCTGAGTGTAATGAGAATGAGAAACAGTCAATTACCAGTGTTGTACCTGATTCCCTTCTAGCCATGAATGAACCCCCTATTGCTCTACCTTCTACGATGGGTTCCACAAATTATGAGCTGATTGGGGCTAGGTCTAAAATCACCCTGACAACTAGTTTGGGTTTTCTACAGTTACCAGTAATGGTGAAGGAAATATGAACACCACGTTTTACCAGCAGAGGGCATCTCAAGGCGAAGCACTTGATGGAACGAGTGCAAGGAATCAGGAAGATACGGAGATGAATAACTTGGTATTTAACTTATTGGATTACATTCTACAACCAGCAGAGCTCTCAGTCCTGAATAATGGGCTAACCTTTATTCCTGTGACATAATCTAATATAAATGCAGCATTGAAATTGATGTTTGGGAACAATGACAACAATTTTAATGCAATGGGCCTTAAAAAATGACTCTTTTTATGCCTCAGGAAACCATCTCATGTTAATACATTCATTAACATTTGTGAAGATGATATTTGTGATTTTTTTGTATACTTCACATTGGAAATCCTTTTACAATGTAACCATTAATGAGAGATGAGCCTTAGAAGCCCTGAAATCCAGTACTGAAATCTGTGTTAGACCAGCAGATAAGATGGGCTCAGTTGTAGTGATGAATTTTAATGATTATCATCAGCAAATGCTTGATATGTTAACAGAGGGAGATACCTATGCTAAGATTATTAAGATAAAGGTGCAAAAAATTATAAAATATGTTCAAGAGACTTTATATGATCTGGTGATGAGCATGTCCATTGATAAAAGTACTTATGAATATCATTTGGGTGGGTTCCAAACAAGACAAGAACTTGATGCCTTTTTTGTATATTTGGAAAATGCTACTGATATTTTAAAGTTTACTATGACAAGCTCAAATAATGATATAGATTTTTTGAATGTGCATCTTAGTATAGATTCCATGGATATGATTAATACCTCACTGTATCGTAAAAGTTGTTGGAAAAACAGTTTACTGACTCGATAGTATGCATCCAAGGCATATTTATCTTAATATTATGAAAGGTCAGTTTATGAGAGCATCAAGTCTATGTACTCAGAATAATAGGTTTACAACCACTTTAGGTAGGATGACTGAACACTTTTCACAGAGGGGATATAATAAAGGCTTGTTAAATAAAACTAAAGAACAGGTTTGTAATGAGAGAAGGACGTTATGTAAACCTTTCTTTTCTCATGACATTCAGGATATTCGAAGTGCTGGGAGCAATGCACATCGTAATTCCAAACTTAGATTTGGTATTAGAAATGCAAATGATGTAGGCTCACATTGTAATATTATACGGAAGAATTGGAAGTTTCTAACAGCTGATGAGAAAATAGCAAATATAGTAGGGGATAAACCTTTTTTATTCAAGAATTGTTTGAATTTGAAAAGACAATTCTGCATCGATAACATCTGTTAGAATAAGTACATATGCTTCTGGAACATATCGAGCCTGTCCAGTTATATCTAAGGAACAAATATTTAAACACCCACATTTTAATTTTGTTTTTAAACCTAAAAGTTGTGCAGATTGTTGTACAGAACATGTCATATATTTAATTACCTATCTGTTCTGCTGTGGTTTTTATGTAGGCAAAACTAATAAAAGATTTAAGGACAGAAGTTTAAGACATCTTTATGATATTAGGATAGGCAATGAGAGAAATGCTTTGGCAAATATATTAAAGAAAACAATGGACATACATTTTCATTTAAAGCGCTTCAGTCTATACAGTTAAGTGGTAGATGGGGAGATTTAGTTAATGCCACTGAGAGGGCTGAACTACAGTGGATTTTAAAATTGCTAGCTGATAGGCATCCAGATTTAAATGGATGTGTTTCTCTTAAAGGGTGAAAATTAGCTTATTAATACCACTGGCTGTGAGATTTGAAAATCAATATTACTGGTTGTTCATTTAAATGTATGTCTATATAATCTTGTTTTTAAGATCTGAAGAAGCATTTGGTAAAAACGCGAAAGTGCTTATCTTTGTTTTATTTCCGTTTATTAAAGTTGGATGCTATTAGCTGTGGTGGTCGTGCTGGTTTTATTTTATTAAGGTAAGAAAGTTAAGTAATTTTTTTCAGTTTTTGTCTATAATAGTCCTTGAATTCACTTCATGTGACTCCGACGTATAAATGCTTTTCCTCTACTGAATTAACAGCAGATGCAGAGTTCTTCCTGAATCTGAAGGATTTTCCTGTGTATAACAATTTAGCTTTTAGCATGCTTCAGGAGTAGTAAACACCTTTCTGAAAACCTACACCATGCCTCTAATCACTGCTGTTATTGTCCAAAGCACTAAGTACAGCCATTCTGAATTGTCAACACATCACCATAGTATGACATCAAAATATGCTATTGGTGAATTCACACAATAAATCTAATGATTCTTTCTAATTTTGTTTGGGAGAAAAATACAAAGTGGTCAAGGAGAGATAGTTTTCTCATTTCATCAATGTCAACAGCAAAGCTGACATGTGAACAAATTGTGTCAGTCTTGTAAACAAAGTGGTTAATGAAAATACTCTGAAATTCATGATGCACAATTGCTATTTTGTTTCAATTCTGCTGACAAGTGGTTTATCGTCAGAGAATGAAATTAATTCTCATACGTGTACGGAAGAGAGGGGCGTGCTTCTATTTTGTGTGTGTGTGTGTGTGTGTGTGTGTGTGTGTGTGTGTTTTTGTGTGTGTGTTAATGTTGCAATGCCAAACAGATAAGCTGACAGCAGCATGAGACTAATGGTGTAGGAAGTCTTTGTATTTAACATCAAATGGCAGATCAAACTGCTGGCTCAGATTTAAAAAAAACACAGCCTTTCATCTTCTACCCAAGACTTCTCAAGTGTCTTAGAGTTTGTTTTAAGAGTGTCTCAAAATGTATTTTGATCAACTACTTGACATTATTTTTAATTTTAGATCAGTGATTCTTCCTTAACTGTCATTCTCTCTCTTGTATTTTTTCATATTTGCACAGCTTAAGAGATTCCAGCTAGCACATATACTTTATTGAAGATATTTTTTTTTACGATTTATTATATAGTTAGTCTACTTATAGACCTAGTTAAGCCTCATGTAATCTATTCCTTTAACCTTAACTACCAGAGGTTTATGAGTGCCATTTAAAGCTTAACTAATAACCCGAGGTCAGAATCAAACCCTGTGCATTGTGTCTATAAGGTAAAGGCCTTAACCCAAACCTCCAAAAGGTTATTGAGGTATGAGAGTACATATTCTACTTTCATGGTGTAGCTGTTCTAGGAATAACATTTCCCCATATTACACTTTCTGGCAAGCATACTAAATTGATATATTGAACTACATGCATAGTATATCTGTATGAGTGCACGGAGGTGCAGCAGTTAGCATTGTCGCCTCACACAAGAGGTTCTCCGGTTCAATTCTTGGCTGGGAAGCCTTCTGTGTGGAGTCTGCATGTCCTCCCCATGATCACGTGGGTTTCCTCCGGTTACTCCGGTTTCCTCCCACATTCCAAACACACGCAGTAGGCGGATTGGACATTCTAAATTGGCCGTAGGTGAGAGTGTGTGCATTGGTGAGTGGTGCAAATGAATTACTGCAGCAGGGCTAGCCACCCGGCAGTGTAAACCTTGGCTCGAGATGATTATCACTGTGAAGTGACACCCCGACCCCATGTGAGAAACGAGGTTGAGGATGGATGGATGGATGGATACATAGTAGATCTATATATATATATATATATATATATATATATATATATATATATAGAGAGAGAGAGAGAGAGAGAAAAATGTTGGTAGATCGACCATTAAAAGTTGAAAAAGAAAAGATTGACACCTGAGCATACATGCACAAGGCACAAACTCAAACCATGCAAAAAAACATCTATTTTCAGGGCAAGCCAGTCTTACACTCCCTATGTGGGGACTGTGCCTCCCACTCCCCGCAGATTCGATATACTAAATCCAAGGTTGCACAATCCCCAAGGAAGGGGCCATGTTATGTATCCCCAGGGATTGTTGATGCTGTACACCTGTCAAACATTTGTTTTGTAAAAGCTTAGGAGTTTTGATTAATAAAAGCCCTCACATATAAATGTATGGCTCCCCTGCATTTTATCAAATGTATGTCTGTTCAATGAATGGAAGGGTTGGTTCAAATTGCCAGGCATTTGAAATGCTAAACATTCAGAATTCAGAAAATCTATTTTAACAAAACAGGAGCATTGAATTTGAGCAGGGATGGTAGTATATGTGGCTGTGTTTGGTGTGTGTGTGTGTGTGCGTGTGTGCGTGTGTGTGTGTGTGTGTGTGTGTGTGTGTGTGTGTGTGTGTGTGTGTGTTTGGGAGTATGACCTGTCTTGTGTATTGCAATCCAAAAAAGTAGAATGATGAGATGACACCAAGCTCTCAGCATAAAATAAACAATCTTTTATTTTATTTTAAAACAACATAAGCACTTTCACAGCTCTTGCTGCTTCTTCAGATGTCAGTATAAAAATGCAGTCACACACAGCAATTTATACAGAAATTCAACTAGCAAATCAACTAGTTAAACAATTATGTATTAAAAGAATACAGACAATAAATAAACTTAAAATGAACTAATGCACATAAGTAAAGCTCATCTAAAAAGTGAACATGTCTGTAACAAAGGTTTAAGGGGGACTTAATCATTTAGGCCTGAGCCAATCAGCCCTTAACCTAGTTATTCACTTGCTCTCTAAGCTTTCAGTAGCATTCCTAACATCATCCAGCCTCTTAGTAGCTACTGCCTGTGCTATAACGTGAAACTTAAAACAATGTGTGTGAGGTGAGCTTCACATGTTTATAAAGAGCACTGCACCATTATTTATATGTCGTAAGTGTTCTACTATATGTTCCTTCAACTGTCTGTCTTAACTGTTCTACTATACGTTCCTTCAACTGTCTTATCAGTTTTGCCTACATAAAACTTCATGCAGGCAGTGCGGCATGCTAAATAAACCACATGAGAAGAAGTACAAGTAGCTTGAACCTGAAACACATACTGCTTACCCTGGTCTGGATGTGTAAACATGCCAGTAGTGTCAATATAACTGCAGCACTTACAAGTATGACATGGTCTAGTTCCTTTATAAGCGGAACCCATTTTATTCCTAGTAGTTTTACCATCAGTAAACTGTTTTGAATAACAAATCATCTGTTTTAAAGATTGTTTCTTCTTAAAGATAAAGTTAGGTTGTTCACCCACTATCTTTATAAGATCATTATTTGTTGTTATAATGGGCCAGTGCTTCCTTATAATATCCAAGACATACCCTGTAGTGTAAGAATAAGTCATCGGTACCCTGCATTTACCATCACTCAGTCTCTTAGGATGGATTAAAGGTGGATTTGAAGAAAAGAAGAGCCTGCCTTTACTTTCTCTAACATCAGAGACTTTATTCAATACACATTACACGTCTTGTAGCCCCTATCCACAAACTTATTCTCCAGATATTTCATTTCAGCCATAAAACTGCCATCACTGACATTCACCTTTGAGACTCTAAGTCTTTGCCCTTGTATTGTGGTATCAAATACATATTTAGGGTGCATGCTTGTTCAGTGTAACAAGTTGTTCCTATAGCAAGGTTTCCTGTACAGTGAAGTATCCATCTATCCACTGCTTGAAACTCTGATAAGTACATCTAAGTAGTTAATTTCTACCTTGGAATACTCAGCTGTAAATCTCAAAAATGTAGTACTAGCATTAATCTCTTCTATAAACATAACCAACTCATCTTGTGTACCCTTCCAAATCAAAAATAAATCATCCACAAAACATCTGTAAAATAAAATGTGTTCTATGTATGTATCAACCAATATGTACTTAAGTTCCCAGACAAGCATAATGAGAATGATGTAGTTGTTGGCACATGATGTGTCCATTGCTACATCATCTCTTTTCAAAAAATAATTACCATAACAAAATATATATTGTTATATAAAACTAACTCAAGTAAATAATGAAGTAATTCAGCCATACTATCACTAAATAAATGTATGTTGTTCCATCAGATATTTTACCAACCATTCAATACCTAACATATGGGTCTATAGTATAACATTGAAGTTCTTAAACATCGAATGTTATAATATCGAGCCCCAAACACTGAAATCTGAAAACATCGAACAGTCAGAATAGTTTTTTCCCAGGGAAAAAAATCGCTATTCCGAGAAACATACACACAACACAAACACATACAAAAAATAGCAATCCACACACATCCACTTAAAATCCTACACCTAAACCTAAACTAAACTTTACATACACTACTAGCTATCCACTTACCTTAACCCAATCCTAACCCTAAAGTCCGTCACTATTGCACACTCACCTCACCCGCGCCCTAACTCTAACTCACCTAACCCAACCCCTAACCCTAACCTGCACACAACCACACACTTATCTGACCCGCGCCCTAACCCTAACTCACCTAACCCACCCCCTAACCCAAACCTACACACAATCGCACACTTACCTGACCCACGCCTTAACCCTAATGTCCACACAACCGCACACTTACCTGACCCGGTCCCTAACCCTAACTCACCTAACCCGCCCCCTAACCCTAACCTACACACAATCGCACACTTACCTGAATCCGACCCATAACGTTCCAACATATCGAACGCTGAAAACAGTGAAGCCACAGCAACGGCCCACCGAATTCTTTCCCTGGGAAAGAATTTGGTGTCCTGCACCTTCGCTGTTTTCAGCGTTCAACATTACGGGTTCGATATTATAACATTCAATGTTTATAAAATTCAATGTTATAATATAGACCCCTAACATATTTGGTATAACTGTGAAAAGGGAACTTACATCCAAGGTTACCAAGTACCATCCCCCTACATCAAATGTAGCCTGCGTAAACTCATAAAGGTCCATCAGAAATTGTCGAGAGTCACTCAGGGTATGTGATTTGGTATTGACAAGTGGTCTAAAATGCTTTTCTAGAAAGATGGACATAGACTCTGTACTCAATTTTCTACCAGAGACTGTAGGTCTAAGCGGTGGATTTACAGGATCCATGTGTAACTTGGCAGGCTGTATATAAAGGGAATCAAGGGACGGTGCACAAAAAAATAATAAAAAACTTCTATCTATCAGCCGAGATTATATCATACAATTCAACTTGTCTTTAATATGAATTACCTTGTTGTTAACATCAAACTATGTAATTTTGCTATAAAAAGAATTGTCAGACAACATAACATTCATTTTGTCAGCATACCATGAAGAATCTAGAATCACATTTGGACCCCCTTGTCGGCAGGGCATATAACAATGCTTTGGTCACACATTAAACGTTCAAGCGCTTCTTTCTCTCTAACAGTCATATTAAAAAAGTGTTTCCCCTTATTTTCAGAATCATAGCCTTTATAAATTTCATCTAAACCAAAAACAAGGTTCGCTTCGAGAACCAAATAAGGGCGCCGAGACCACAGGATGTAAAATTCCAGATAGTTTTTTGCTGCTACAAGAATAAACTATCTGGAATTTTACATCCTATGGTCTCGGCGCCCTTATTTGGTTCTCGAAGCGAACCTTGTTTTTGGTTTGAGTTTTGCTTTGTTCCCTTCCATCTCCTTTGTTGGAAATTTCATCTAAACATATTTTTTTCAAATGCCTCATTAAGAGGATATAAAACAGGTGTGCAAGTGCTTGGCTTCCTAAAAACATATTCACTAGATGTAACTACATTGTCTTTATACATATACTTTAACATTAAATTTCTAGTGAAAGTTTTCACATCAGAAATCATCTCAGTAATATCAGTGCTCTGGGAGAGTACAAAAGAAAGACCCTTCTGTAACAATAATAATTCTTCAGTGCTCAGTACTTTACTAGACAAGTTATAAATCACGTCTTTTGCCAGTACTTCTTTATGGTTGGTGTTTCTACAGAGTCGTGATTCAACTTGCGTTTGTACCTTTACCTTGTCCATTGGTAGTGTTATGGAAAGTTTTTTTCTGAGGTAAGGTGTAAGGGTTATGGGTAGGGCCAGGGCTAAGATTAACACATATTACTACAGTCATCCTGTCTGCCCCACCTTAGTAATACATGCCAGCCCTAATACTAATATAACTATGCCCTTATCCCTAACCTTAATCTTACAACTTACCTATAAAAAAATCAATAATTATACCACTATTCAGACAAATTTGGGTTTAGCATTATGTCGGGTCGGGATTTTAGTTTAAGGATTATAAATTGAAATTGTTTTCCTTTTGCAATCATTTACAGGTCTGTTATTAAGAGTTTTCTATGTTTTGCAGCTTTGAACTTATGAGTGCTGTTCTTTTGCCTTTGGCATTAGATATTTTTGTTCATTTGTCAGTTATCATATAGACAGGTAGAAAAAAGATATATTATCATATACCTGCATTAACCTTACATACAGACACACACACATACACGCACTTGTATTTCACTCTCTCTTTATAAATATAAATATAAAAATGTATATATATATATATATATATATATATATATGGATTCACTTTAGCAGCTCAAAATACTGAAATGTCGAAATTCAGTATTTCGAGCCCATAAAGTGGAATCCTGACAAGAGCGAAAACTCAGAAGCAAGAATTTCTAAACCTCGCATACCGGAGGTTTTGAATTCCGCGCTTCTGAGGTTCTACTATGGTTACGGATTCAGGTAAGTGTGTGTGTGTGTCTGTGTGTATGTGTGTGTGTGTGTGTGTGTGTTAAGGGTTTTGGGTAGGGTCTGTGGTGTGTGTTTTGTTGCTGTGATGTGTGTGTGAGAGCACAATGTAGCTTGTGTGGTGGTGTTGTGTGTGTGTTTGTGTGTAGTGCGACCTCGGAGATAGAATATTTAAGTAGGGGGTGGGGGGTGCAGGGGGGCTTGCCCCCCTGGTTTTATGTAGTAGAGAGCTTGTGTTTGTATGTGGGGAGGATGGTGTGTGTGTGTGTGTGTGTGTGTGTGTGTGTGTGTGTGTGTGTGTGTGTGTGCGCGCAGTAGTAGCGAGAAACTCAAAATTTCCAGTGTGCGACATTTTGAATTTCATGCTTCTGAGTTTTCTATCTTTCAAAAATTCAACTTTATAGCTTCAAAATACTGAATTTTGAGGATATAAAGTGAATCCATATATATATATATATATATATATATATATATATATATATATATATATATATATATCAGTCATTGTATAGTTCCTTCTAACAAATTATAGTCCTGGGGGACTGTAATTATAGTCCTGGGGCAGTGTAGGAGTGTGAACTAGAAATGAAATAACTAGAGATGTGAACCTCCCAGGCAAAGAGACAGAGTACTCTGGATAGATGCACAGACAGAGAGGGGTGTACAGCATGACACTGATAATGGGATATGTTTGGCTCTCTGGTGGAGAGGAAGTATTGAAATGACAAACAGGCTGAGCCCAGCAGGGACTAAAATCAAGTATGAAACATCTGGCCTTAGAATTTAGTAACCAGAAAAGTACTATGGTCTCTAAGAGAAGATTTTCTTTTGATGGAATTTTTGGGTTATTAGGTCTTAACACGAGAACTGCTCTTCTTTTCAGTTTAATTAAAGTGCCAGTGATTGCAAATATTACTGTGTGTGTGTATGTGTGTGTGTGTGTGTGTGTGTGTGTGTGTGTGTGTGTGTGTGTGTATATATATGGTGTGTGTGTGTGTGTGTGTGTGTGTGTGTGTGTGTGTGTGTGTGTGTGTGTGTGTGTGTGTGTGTGTGTGTGTGTGTGTGTGTGTGTGTATATATGGGTCTACTTCTAAACACCGACAGTGAAATAACCGACGCCAGAAAACCGACAACACACAAACCCG